>NC_088378.1:5880462-6181944 GCF_037993035.2 Macaca fascicularis
TAAGCGAAGTGGCCTCGTATTATCTGAAGGCAGAGTGTGATTATGTAAAGGTGTATATTGTATTCCATAGAGACACCACTAAAAATGTAAAACATAAAGGTAAAAAATATAAATCCCATAAAGGCACAGAAAATAGCAAAACAGTGACAAAGAACATATGGGACAATTACAAAGCCAATAGTAAGATGGTAGATGTAAACCTGACTACATTGAAAAAGAAAATACAATAAATGCATATGACCCAAACATTAAAATTGAAAGACACAAAATAGAGCAAGACTCAACCAATGTCATCTACCGGTGACCCCCTTTAAACGCACAGGCATGGGAAGACGACATCCCATGCAAACACTTTGAAAAGAAAGCTGGGATTTGATTTGCATTTCTCTGATGACCAGCGATGATGAGCATTTTTTCATGTGTCTGTTGGTTGCGTAAATGTCTTTTGAGAAGTGTCTGTTCATATCCTTTGCCCACTTTTTGATTTTTTTTTTTTTTGTAGATTTGTTTGAGTTCTTTGTAGATTCTGGATATTAGCCCTTTGTCAGATGGGTAGATTGCAAACATTTTCTCCCATTCTGTAGGTTGCCTGTTCACTCTGATGGTAGTTTCTTTTCCCATACAGAAGTTCTTTAGTTTAATTAGATATCATTTGCCTATTTTGGCTTTTGTTGCCATTGCTTTTGGTGTTTTAGTCATGAAGTCCTTTCCCATGCCTATGTGCTGAATTGTATTGCCTAAACTACAATGAGACACCATCTCACGCCAGTTAGAATGACAATCATTAAAAAAAAAAAGTCAGGAAACAACAGATGCTGGAGAGGATGTGGAGAAATAGGAATGCTTTTACACTGTTGGTGGGAGTGTAAATTAGTTCAACCATTGTGGAAGACAGTGTAGAGATTGCTCAAGGATCTAGAACTAGAACTACCATTTGACCCAGCAATCCCATTACTAGGTATATACCCAAAGGATTATAAATCATGCTACTATAAAGACACATGCACACATATGTTTATTGTGGCACTATTCACAATAGCAAAGACTTGGAACCAACCCAAATGTCCATCAATGATAGCCTGGATTAAGAAAATGTGGCACATATACACCATGGAATACTATGCAGCCATAAAAAAAGAATGAGGTCATGTCCTTTGCAGGGACATGGATGAAGCTGGAAACCATCATTCTCAGCAAACTATTACAAGGACAGAAAACCAAACACTGCATGTTCTCACTCAGAGATGGGAACTGAACAATGAGATCACATGGACACAGGGTGGGGAATGTCACACACCAGGGTCTGTCGGGAGTGGGGAATTGGAGGAGGGATAGCATTAGGAGAAATACCTAATGTAAATGATGAGTTGATGGGTGCAGCAAACCAACATGGCACATGTATGCATATGTATCAAACCTGCACATTGTGCACATGTACCCTATAACTTAAAATATAATAATTAAAAAAAGAAAGCTGGGAGTGGCCATGTTAATATAAGATAAAATTGACTTTTAAATAAGGATTGATGCTGGAGTTAAGCATTTCCTAACAATGAAGGAGTCAGTTCGTAAAGATGACATAACAATCCTAAATGTTTAAAATAAAATGACTATAGACTGGGAGAAGAAGACTCTCAACACAGATGTCTCACAAAGGACTAATATTCAGAATATGTAAACAAGTCCAAGAAATCAATAATAACAAGAAAATTTAGCAAATTAAATAATGGGCAAAGGATTTGAACAAACCTCATAAAAGGTAATACTGCAGGTACATGCATATATAAATTTAATATATATTATATATACATATAGCCAATGCACAGATGAAATGGTGCTTCTCATTATTAACCAGGGAAATGCAAATTAAATGAAGAGTGAGACATTAGAGCACATGTACTTATCAGCTAAAATGATATAGACTGATATTACCAAGAGTTGCCATAGATAAGGTGCATCAGGAATAGTTGTGCATTGCTGGGGGAATATAAAATGATATAACCACTTTGAAAAAAGATGTGGCAGCTTCATAGGAAGTTATCATACATGTATATGTATGACCATGTGAATTTCCTCATAGGTATTTACCAACAGAAATGAAGAAAAGTAAATGTCCTTACAAAGACTCATATGCAAATGTTCAGAATGATTTTCTCATATTTGCCCCAAATTGTTAACAACCCAAATGTCCTCAGCTGACGAGGATTAATTGTGATGTATCTATACAAGGAAATATTTGGCAGTAAAACGTTTAAGGTTTTACTTAAACATTTAAGGTTTTACTTAAACGTTTAAGATACAACAACATGGATAAATCTTACAGTCATGGTGAGTAAAGGGAGTCAGGAAGCAAACAGAAAATATTGTATGATTCAACTTACAGAAAATTCTAGAACAGTCATACAGGAAACAAAATGTTTAGTATTTAGGGGTGTTGTCACGGGAGTGGTGAGAGTTTATGGCCAAAGGTATGAGGGGACGTTTTGAGGTGAAGGAAATTGTTATTTGTAGTGGTGGTCACATTTTTGTTTACATTTGTCAAAACCTGTTGAACTAGGTACACTGGAAATATGTGAATCAATAAATCTGATGAACAGAATGTGTCTCATGAATTTTTCTGCGAGTTCCAGGTCTGATGAGCACCATGGGGGTGGTTGAATTGGGCCAAGTGGAAGGCCCCTGCCACTGTCTTCTGGTTCTTGGGAACATTTCATTTGAAATATGGACCCTCAAACTATAAAGATCAGGTTTGTATCCATTTTGAACAGGAAGTTCTTCTCTGTGTTGGCCACAAGATGGCAGGGCAGCCTGCTTTATATCACTTAAAAACGTTCCATCCTAGATCCTAACAATATTAGAATATCGTTATGATCCTAACAGCAATTGTTTGACGTTGCGGCTGGCAAACTTCACTGTGTGCTGGCATCTGAAGGAGTGGGTCTTCCATTCGACGCGGGCTCCCCGCCATGCCTTGTTCATTAGAAGATCTGTGCACAGAGAGCTTCTGTGAGACTCCTATTTTTTTCACCTCAAACACCAAGCAATTCCCCGGGAAACATCTGTGGAGAAACAGGCAGGCCTCAGCAGACACTATTGTTTGTTTGTAAAGTGAGAATTTTTGAGATGCACGCAATCATAACTTTATTCAATAGACACTGAGCTTCTGTTGTCCCTAGGACTTCAGTGCCTGCGTCAGGAGGCTGCATTCGAATGGAAACTCTGTTTTGGAATGCGTCGATCTTTGGCCTGCTGTTCCCAAAGTTCTTTCCCTCACACCTGCTGCCACCCCCAAGGAGAGGGGAGGGCAGCGGAAGGGAAGGGGCGGAAGATAGTAGGGCCTTATTCCTCCTGCTGGCTCTGGAACAGACAGCGACTGCAGCCCAGCTCCTCTCTGCCAGCCAATGCTGTCCCCACTCCAGAAACTACTGCGTGGTAATAGGTTATTGATCTCCAGCCCATATGCAAAAGGGAAGGGAATGTTGAAAGAGTAAACAACAACACACAACAAAGACAAACAAAAAATAAAGCGATGAGCTACAATTTTTAACCTCAGCTCCTGCAGCCAGGAAGTGGGTATCTGATAGCACGTGGCTTTAATAAACACCCAGTGAGAAAAACTGCTATTCAACTAAGAAGTTATTATTCCTGTCACCACAAGCCAGAGAGGTTACAGACAAAAGACACCACTTCTTAGAACAGAACCACAGTGATTCGTAGAAGGAATTCTTCAGGGTGTGTTTTCTCTGGAGATCTTTACAGACCTTCTAACGAGGCTGTATTTTACAAATTTGGGAGCAACAAATAAGTGAATTATCTAAAACAATAGATAATAAAAGCAACTACATTTGCATCTGAAAGACTAAACTTTAACCATGCTAATGTAGTGGGGTGCCTGACCTAAGGAACACCCTCGCAAAGGTTAAATTTGTACTTTTCTTATATTGACAGAGAGAATGCCAGATCCTTGACATATAGCCTGGACTGAAACTCCCTATTAGGGATGAGAGTAGATTTTTCTTAGAAGGGAAGAGAAAGACAAATAGTTTCAGTTGACTGTGAACAGGTGTGCAGCCAAATACTTTAGTTTTTGAGGATTTAAAAGAAAAGATGTTCTACTTCTTGGAGTATGGTCACTAGAGAGGAAAGAGAAGCCGGCATTACCTCTGTGGGGTGAGGGTTTGACGTCTGATGCTGGCCTGTCCTTTCAGGGCTCACTTTTGCTCTGAGAAATGCTCTGCATGGAACCAGAAGGAGCTCCTGCCAGCACCAGGAAATTGGGCTTAACTGTTGAGACCTCAGGGCAAGAGTCTCAAGAGATGGGGCTTTCCTCCCTGGAGAGGCCTCATGGACCAGTAGGATCATCCTGGCCTGACAAGTGTGTGGTAACATCAGACCCAACTTCAACAGCAGGAAGCAGTGGCATTAGCAGCACAAACACAGTCTGGTACTGTGCGAGCCTGTGCAAAAAAACACCTCCCCTCCACGCCCTCCCTATTTCATGACCTCTTTGGACAGAAGCAGTTCCTGGAGTTCTAGGACAATGGAGAGAGGTGTGACTGAAGCTGAAGCTTCCAAACTTTTTGCAATTAAGAAAGCTAGAGTCTTGAGGAATTCAGTGAAAAAGCTGAGAGAGATGTTACTGTGTAGATATTCAAGTTTGCAGAGTGGCTGGCGCCGATGGCACAAAGATCACGTGCTTTTTAGAGCTATATTCCGACCGACATAAGAAAGCGACCCATCTTGGACTGACGTGAACCATCTAGCAGCACGTCTGTCATGCAGAACCTCAAGGGATTCACAGCTGATGAGAAGCCAAAGGACGGTGTAGAACCAGAAGCATCTGCTACAGAGAGGACCTGGGCCATAATCTCTAAGCCCTAGGAGTTGCATGGTTTTTTTTATTTTTTATTTATTTTTTATTTTTTTCCCTATTTTTACAAGAAAGAACTGCTAGTTAATGCCAGGGTATTCATTACAGATGCCTCATAATTGGGTTAATCATACTTGCATGTGTATAAGCACTTACAAATATGTTGGATGCACTTAGTATGATACACGTAGTGTAGTCATATGCCTATTATACCTATACGTGTGTCTGTCTTGTCTGTCTCAACCAGGAGATGTACCTCAGGCAGGAAGACATAAACAACCCTTACAGTCAGTTCCAGAGAGGGCAGATCGGATAGACAGCAGTCCTACAGAGGATGGTTCTTAAGTCAGACGAGCGACAGCTTAGGCACTTACTGTATTCACATCTCCCAGACCCACACAAGCAGGGGCTAAACATTACGGAACTGGTAATTAGTTATTATTTCTAGGAGTTCTTGGAATCCTTTCCTAAAACATAAATACATCAGGCCATTCATCCGAGATAATATCTAATGTGAACTGGTAGAGCTAATTTCTATCTAAAAGGTCAAGTGCCGGTAGTGATAGTAACTGAGTCAGGGGAAATATTGTCAGCTAAACAAATGGATCTGGGTATGGAGCACCAGTCAAGGATGCCAGATCTGAATGGGCAGTGCAGTGAAACACCTGAAATCCCACAAAGGTCTGGGTTTTCAGGTGAAGGAGAGGGGGTCTCTTGGGAGGAGCTTGTTCAGACAGCAAGTGAACACAGCTCGATTCATGCTGCATCAACTCACAGCTTTGTCTCCAAATGGAGTGGGAGCAACTCACATGAGAAGTACTGAGGACTCAAATACCAGGGATGGTGAATAGTTTCATCCTGGGACCAACTCACACTGATTGGGAGTGGCTGTCTAGAGAATCAATCATCTTGGGAAGGGTTTGGAAGGTGAGCTCAATTTCAACAGCAGATGATTTTGTTTGTGCTTGATTAGAAGTCTCTCCTGTGAGGAGTGGGGTGGCATGTGCAATGCATTTGCCATTCCAACTGTAGGTGTAACTATATTTAGCTTGGAGCTATAGCAGCAATAAGTATATAAGATATCTTATGAAGCAAACTAGCGAGGTGTTAAAAAGAGCATGCTCAAATGTTGCTGGTGACCATGTAAATTAGTACATATTTTCTGGAGAGCAATTTGTAATATATATTCAAACATGCACAGCTTTGACTGTAAATTCAATTGCAGGAATTTCTTTTATGGCAACGATTGGAGATGGGCATACTCACATTGCAAGGATGGTGTTGAAATGCAACAAAACATTTTTAAGGTGTGTATTAAATAAATTCTATTTTTAATACAATAAAATGTTGAGAAGCAACTATAAATCATGGTTTTAAAAATATGTAATGATTGGAAAGTAAGACTCTCATCTCTGAGTCAACGGCTTATAAATGAATTTTTTTCCTCCTTAATTTTCTATATTTTCCAAATTTGCTGCAGTTTTAAAAAAAATGACTCTGACAAAAATGTAAGCCAGAATTAGACACAAATTTTATCTGTAATGTACATGAACAATAAACCAGGGCTTAAGCTTTCTATATTTCTGAGTTGAATTCAAAACACAAAAACTTAATGACATTAAAGAGATGTCAAAGAAAATGAGTTTCTGCTATTTAAAAATAAATGCTTATAGACAATGATAGATTTACCTCCCTCATGATCTTCATACTCTATTACGGTTTTAGGGAATTTTGTATTTGTTCTATAAAAACATTAATTATGTCTTTTAATTATTTAACCTGGTGGCAGAAAGTATTTTATTTCTTCAACTAGACCAGGCATAATTGCCCACAAAGCAATTTAGTAAGTTTGATAATGCATACTAATATCACCCAAAGCTTTTAGTCTAATATTTTCATGTTTCATTTACATCTAATTAATATTTAGTTTTGGCGTATTCTCTGTGTATTTTATTTTCTTCTGTTTTGGGGAACTGTCTTGCTTTGGGGAACTGTCACATGCTTTTGGTAATTTCTAGAGAAGAAATCTTTATCATCAGATGCCCCAGAAGAATTTGGCTCTGTGAAGACCAATCACACGGTGAGAACTGGCTTTCAGTAGCCCTGCATGAAAAATGATGTTAAATAGGCTGTGGGCAGGGATTGCCCTCTAACTGAAGAGTTGAGTGATGGAAATTCCCTTTAGTAGTCGGTGTGCCTAATTTTCTAAATATACTTGGACAGTTTTCTTCATAAGGCTCCCCCGCCACAGGTGTGTTTCCACCTAATTGACTTCTCTTCACTTCCCTTCACCTTATTTGCTTTTCATCACGTTCTCTGACTCTCCTTTCACGTAACCCCTGTTCTATCATAGCCTCAAGGCTTTGCTGTGAAAACTTCTTTATTTTTAAATTTGTGAACAATTCATTTCTCTAGTTTGCCAGAAAATTTTGCATTGCTATAATGAAAGTATTTAGCCATAGTAAACGCACATCTTACACCATTCTCAATACACACCTTTTAAAGTAGCATGTTCGCATGAGAGAAATGACAGCTGATTGGTTGATAATTAGTCAAAGGCATATTGCAGAAACGTGATTATTTGTGGCTTGTTAAATTATTGGTATAATTAGAATGTCCTACAACTAGGAATGTCTGTTTGACTTTATGTATGCCTGGGAAAAACATATTTATTTTTATGCTGTAATGTAGTGATAGAAAATTACAAATCTGTAAAGTTGCATTTACTGGATTTACACATTTGTAATCGTATTTATTGTAAAAGAAAACATAACTTGTTTTGTCTTTCTGTTTCTCTCACATGCCCACATACACATATAGATTATATACATATATATTCACATGTTTATCCAATAGTATTTGCTTATTTATCCTTTTTACATTCTGATAAAATTGGCCATTGAAAACATTGCCGTTAATAAGAATAATAAGAATGCAGCACTTAAACACTGTAAAAATGCCCACTTTGGTGGGATAAAGCATAAATATTGGCAGAAAAGTATTTTTAAAAAATCTATATTAGAGATTCCTCCAAGAGACTCCTAGACTTGATAAATGACTTCAGTAAAGTTTCAGGATGTAAAATTAGTGTACAAAAGTCTGTTTCAGTTTTATACATCAACAATGTTCAAGCTTGTTCAAGCTGAGAACCAAATCAAGGATTCTATCCCTTTATGATAGCCACACACATATACAAATACCTAGGAATGCATTTAACCAAGGAGAACTACAAAACACTGATTTAAAAAAATCAAAGATGACACAAACAAATGGAAAAACATCCCATGCTCATGGATTGCAAGAATTAATGTTGTTGAAATGACCACACTGCCCTAAACAATCTACAGATTCAATGCAATTCCTATTAGATTACCAATGTAATTTTTTACAGAATTAGAAAAAACAATTAGAAAATTAATATGGAACCAAAAAAGAGCCCAAATAACCAAAGCAATCATAAGCAAAAAGAACAAAGCTAGAGGCATCACATTACTTGGCTTCAAAGTATACTACAAGGCTACAGTAATCAAAAGAGAATGGTACTGGTACAAAAATGGACTCATAGATCAATGAAACAGAATAGAGAACCCAGAAATAAAGCAACATACCTAAAACCAACTGATCTTTGACAAAGTCAACAAAAATAAGCAATGTGGAAAAGACTCTCTAGTCAATAAATGGTACTAGGATAACTGGATAACAGAAGAATAAAACTGGACCTCTGTCTCTCACTATATACAAAAATTAAATCAAAATGGATTAAAGACTTAAATGTAGACCTGAAGCTATAAAAATCTTAGAATAAAAGCTAGGAAAAGCTCTTCTGGACATCAACCTAGACAAATAATTTATGACTAAGACCTCAAAAGCAAATTCAACAAATACAAAAATAGATGAATGGTACTTCATTAAATTAAAGAGTTTCTGCACAGCACAAGAAACAGACAGCCTACAGAATGGTAGAAAAATATTTGCAAACGATGTATTCCACAAAGGATTAATATCTAGAATCCATAAGGAACTTGAATCAATAAGAAAAAAATAAGTAACCCTGTTAAAGAGTGGATAAAGAACATGAACAGAAATTTCTCAAAAGAAGATATACAAGTGGCCAACAAACACATGAAAAAATGCTTAACATTACTAATCACCAGGGAAATGCAAATTAAAACCACAATGAGATGCCATCTTACCAAAGTTAGAATGGCTATTGTTAAAAAGTCAAAAAATAGCAGATGCTGGTGAGCATGTGTAGAAAAAGGAATGCTTACACACTGTCGATGAGAATGTAAATTAGTACGTCTCCTATGGATTGAAAAACAATATGGAAAACAGTATGGAGATTTCTCAAAGAACTAAAAATAGAATTACCATTTGATCCACCAATTCCACTACTGGGTATCTACCCAAAGGAAAAAAAAAAAATTGTTATATCAAAGACACCTGCAGTTGTAGGCTAAATGCAGTACTCTTCACAATAGGAAAGTCATGGAATCAACATAAGTGACCATCAATAGTTCCATTAATGGGATCAACATAAATGTCCATAAAGAAAATATGGTGAATGTACACCATTGAATACTACTTACCCATAAAAATATAAAATCATGTCCTTTGTGCAGCATGGATGGAGCTAGAGGCCATTATCTTAAGTGTAATAAGTCAGAAACAGAAAACCAAATACCACATGTTCTCATAAGTGTTAACTAAACAGTGGGTACATGCAGACATACAGAAGAGATCACAGACAGTGGAGACTCCCAAAGGGGAAAGAGTTGGGGGGGGAAGTGAGGATTGAAATATTATCTATTAGGTACAATGGTCACTATTTAGATGATGGGTTCCCTTGAAACCCAAACGTCACTGCTACACAATATATCCATGTAACAAATCTGCACATGTACCCCCTGAATCTAAAATAAAATAAAAATAAATAAAATTTATATTAAACACTTTTTAACATCTTTGAGATTATATTTATGAAAGCAAGTTTTAAAGTTAGGTGTAGTGTAGAAGTTGCTCAACTTTACTACCAAATAATTTTAAAGTAATGGTTATCAAATTAAATTGACTTTTATAAAAAATAGATTTCTCAAATGAAAGCACTTCTTTTTTGCTGATAAATTAATTGATGTGTGGAAAGTTCTTCTCTCAAATGGATTTGGATATAGAACTCTAAAAATTTATTTGGATTAATTTTTACCCAGAAGGATTGTCTTACAATTGATTTATTATTAATAATTTGCTGTGTGCTCCATGCATAAATAATTGAGATTGGGAGAAAATCATACCTTGAGCATATCTTGGTCCATTTTCACGCTGCTGGTAAAGACATACCCAAGACTCGGCAATATACAAAAGAAAGAGGATTATTGGACTTACAGTTCCACGTGGCTGGGGAGATCTCACAATGATGATGGAAGGTGAAAGGCACATCTCATATGGCAGCAGACAAGAGAAGATAGCTTGGGCAGGGAAACTCCCCCTTATATAATCATCAGATCTCATGAGACTTATACACTATCATGAGAACAGCACAGGAAGGACTTGCCCCCATAATTTAATTATCTCTCACTGGGTCCCTCACACAACACATGAGAATTCAAGATGAGATTTGGGTGGGGACACAGCCAGACCATATCATTCCTCCCTTTGCCCCTCCCAAATCTCATGTTCTCACATTTCAAAACCAATCATTCCTTCCCAACAGTTCCCCCAAAGTCTTAACTCATTTCAGCATTAACACAAAAGTCCACAATCCAAAGTCTCATCTGAGACAAGGCAAGTCCCTTCTGTCTATGAACCTGTGAAATGAAAAGTAAGTTAGTTACTTCCTAGATACAATGGGGGCACAGACATTGGGTAAATACAGCCATTTCAAATGGGAGAAATTGCCCAAAACAAAGAGGTTACAGGCCCCATGCAAGTCTGAAATCCAGCGGGGCACTCAATTCTTAAAGCTCCAGAATGATCTCCTTTGACTCCATGTCTCATATCCAGGTCACACTGATGCAAGAGGTGGTTTCCCATGGTTTAGGGCAGCTCCACCCTGTGACTTTGCAGGGTACAGTTCCTCTCCCAGCTGCCTTCATGGGCTGGCATTGTCTGTGGCTTTTCCAGATGCACAGTACAAGCTGTCAGTGGATCTACCATTCCGGGGTCTGGTGGATGATAGCCCTCCTTTCACAGCTGTACTAGGCAGTGCCCCAGTAGGGGCACTGTGTGGGGACTTCAACCCCACATTTCCCTTCTGCACTGCTCTAACAGAGTTTCTCCATGAACATCCCACCCCTGCAGCAAACTTCTGCCTGGGCATCCAGCCATTCCATAGATCCTCTGAAATCTAGGTGGAAGTTCCCAAACCTCAATTCTTGACTTCTGTGCCCCTGCAGGCTCAACATCACATGGAAGCTGCCAAGGCTTGGGGCTTTCACCTCTGAAGCAAAAGTCTGAGCTGTACCTTGACCTCTTTTAGCCATGGCTGAGGGGGCTGGAATGTAGGGTACCAAGTCCCTAGACTGCACACAGGAGAGGGACCCTGGGCCCAGCCCACGAAACCATTGTTTCCTCCTAGGCCTCTGGGCCTGTGATGGAAGGAGTTGCTGTGACATGCATGCCCTGGAGACATTTTCTCCATTGTCTTGGGGATTAAAATTCAATTCCTTGTTACATATGCAAATTTGTTCAGCTGGCTTAAATTTCTCCTTAGAAAATGGGATTTTTTTGTCTATCACGTTGTCAGGCTGCAAATTTTCCAAACTTTTTGTTCTGCTTCCCTTATAAAACTGAATGCCTTTAACAGCACCCAAGTCACCCCTTGAATGCTTTGCTGCTTAGAAATTTATTCTGCCAGATACCCTAAATCATCTCTCTCAAGTTCAAAGTTACACAAATCCCTAGGCCAGGGACAAAATGCCACCAGTCTCTTCGCTAAAACATAACAAGAGTCAACTTAGCTCCAGTTCCCAAAAAAGTTACTCATTTCCATCTGAGACCACCTCAGCTTAGATTTCATTGTCCATATCATTATCAGCATTTTGTCAGAGCCATTCAACAAGTCCCTAGGATGTTCCAAACTTTCCCACATTTTTCTGTCTTCTAAGCTCTCCAAACTGTTCCCAGCTCTGTCTGTTACCCAGTTCCAAAGTCGCTTCCAGAATTTTGGGTATATTTTTAGCAGTGCCCCACTCTACTGGTACGAATTTACTGTATTAGTCAATTTTCACACTGCTGATACAGACATACCCGAGACTGGGTAATTTATACAGGGAAAAGTGTTTAATGGACTTACAGTTCCATATGATTGAGGAGGCCCCCACAATCATGGCAGAAGGCAAGGAGAGGCAAGTCACACTTTACATGGATGGCAGTAGGCAAAGAGAGAGACAGCTTGTGCAGGGAAACTCCTCTTTTTAAAACCATCAGATCTTGTGAGACTTATTCACTCTCGTGAGAACAACACAGAAAAGACCCATCCCCCATGATTCAGTGACCTCTCACCGGGTCCCTCCCACAACACGTGGGAATTCAAGATGAGATTTGGGTGGGAACACAGCCAAATTGTATCAGATGAATATGCAAATAAATGACAGACTGTGATAGCAAAACTAGAAGTGTTACTAATGTGTGATTATGACATTGATCACTGAGAAAAATCAATGAAACCATGGCAAATAAACACACGAAAAGATGTTCAACACTGCTAGACTTTGGAAAAATACAGGTTAAAACCACAGTAGAACACACGATTAGAAAGTCTAACATGAAAAGGAATAGCTGCGCCGACTTTGATCAGGTCGTGGAGACCTGAACACTCACATCCTCCTGGTGTGACTGTAAAATGGCACAGTCATTTTGGTAAAGAGTTTGGCAGTTCCTCAAAAACTTTAACATATGCTTTCCATATGAGCCAGAAACTCTATTCCTAGGTATTTGCTCAAGAGAACCAGAGGCACCCATCCGTATAAAGATTATACACAAATGGCCACAGCAGCTTTATTTGCAGTCGTCCCAAACTGGGAAAATAAGCCAAATATCCATTAATACATGAGTGGATAAATAAAACGTGATATATCCATGCAATGGAATACTACACAGCAAGAGAAAGGAATAAACTAGTGATGCGTCCACAGAACGGATGAATCTTAACTATGCAGAGTGAAAGAAGCTGAACAGAAAAGGTATACATACTGCATGGTTTCATTTATATCAAGTTCTAGAAAATGCAAACTTATTTATAATGATTGAAAGCAGATTTCCACTTGGCTTGGGATGGGATGAAGTGGAAGGGATGGGAAGGAAGGATTTCAAAGAGGCAGAAGGAAACTTTGTACATGGCAGTATAAAAACTTGTCAAAATTATCAGTGTCCATTTTAAAGACATGCAGTCTCCTGTATGTTAAATATACCTCAACAAAGCTGTTAAAAAGTACAAATAAAAAGTAAAAATGGAAATATCCTAGAGAATATTGGCTACCTATCCCCAAATGGAAAATAATGATTTAGAGCTTTTATGCGGTAATGCCCCATTTTATCAACCTAGAGTGACTTGGTTTCATAGGGTGAGACCCGCGGTCTGTTCTGTCCTATGCACGGCCTGCTTCGTGCCTATGCACTGAGTTTATCTTGCTTGGTTTCCCTGAGCACAGACTGCTCTTAGCCAGTGGCCCCTGTGTCCTGGATAACTGCATGGATTACATTGTTCCCAGAACCAAGTCAGGAATTCTGAAATCTTTGCTCCTTTCTGTTTGTACCAGAGACTCTCATTGTTCTTTAAAAAAAAAAAAAGCCAATATGCACAACTAATTTTTTTTACACCCAATTTTAGGGTTTATTTTCTCAAGGCGTTTAAGCAAGGCTGACCATGTGGGGTGAAGTCCTTTCCCTGCCATGCTGGGGCCTAGTGATGCCTGCAGAGGGCAGACCAGGCAGAGGGATGCTGGCGGTGTTTCTCGCTGGAGCTACACACATCGCTTAGATTTTGGTCCCACAGGACCACAGCCCCATGAGCCCATTAGGCAGCATCTGGTACCCAAATGGGGCAATAGTGACTGAAGAGTGTTGGCACCACACTCTGTCCTGGCCAGGAGGGAAGCAGAGGCAGGAAGGTGTCCTGTCGGGGGCCGGCTCCCTGCAGCACACCTGCCAGTCATGGATCAGCCATTGAGACTGCCCTCTGGGGAGTCCCAGTGTTCTCTCGGGAGCCCTGGGACAGGCCTGTGGGTGGCACCTTTCTGTCCCTGGACTCTCCTCCATCCCTCAGGGCTGTGTGTCCTTGTGGTCTTGGATCACCTGCTGCCTTGCTCTCCCTGCAGATGCCCAGGCCAACCCTGAGAAGCCTGCCTGGGGGGCGTTGCTGTGGCTGCCTGTAGGGTCAGGATGAAATGGTGGGGAGGAGAGTCTGTGACCCCTGCGGCTGGGCAGGTCCATGGGAGGCAGAGCCAGGGAGCAATCGAAGCCCACAGGGGCTCCTTCCACAGTGCTGGCTTCCAGAAATCTGGGGAAAGTGGACAAATGTATTCAATGTTTATGTTACAAACTAAAAAAGAAACAAGCAGATTAAGTTATACTTGCCGAGTTTTAATTCAAATTCTTTATTCAGAAGATAAGATTTCTTTGCCTCTACCATCAGTCCCCACCCAAGGCTTCTCCATGGTGGTCCCTCTGAGCAGGTGCAGGCTGGGCAGGTTTGAGGCCTCTTTGGCACCCTAGACTCCCAGGAAGGATGTACTGGGGTGGGGAGGCCAGAATCTGAGTCTCACCCCAAAGCTCCCTGCCTCAGCTGCAGCCCCTGGCTGGGAAGCAGTGGGCCCCTTTCCTGTGCCCTGTGTCTGGTGCCCTGTCTGTGGTGCACATTTCTCTAACATTGGAAGAGTTTTGCTAGCAGTCCTTGGGATTAGAATCACAAACAATCCCAATTTTCATCTCAGGAATGGATGTACTTTGTTTTTTCCAAAACATTCCCTATCTCCATTGGGTTAGGTTGGTTCCAGGTGCTCAGTGGGGACTAGCGTGTGTCTAACTGTGCTCTAAAGCATCAGATGTCACACTCACTTCTGTCGAAGGCAGGACATGGCACCAAGGGGATCCTTATTCTCATTCAGCATTAAATACAGACACGTGTCTGCTTTGCCACCCTCTGAGAAGAGCTTGCTCTCGGTCGTCCTGAAGCCATCAGGTTGGGTAGGTATTCAGTCGTTGCGGGTCACTATTACTGAAGCTTTGACCCTTCCCGTTCCAGCATGAATTTGACATCTGTTTTTCAGCATTCTTTGTTTTACTCACAAAGGACTAAGACTCAGCCTTTGATAAATTCTCATTTGCAGAAGGGATGTAAAAAGAGAAAAAAGAAAAAAGCATTTGGGTCCTTATAAGAAATACACCAGTTGTACCCCGACTCTTCCCGGTGGTGTGATCGTTTTGAAGTTTGCAGGGTAACACACACACACACACCACACACACCTCCAAGCATGAAAAGAACTTGAATTAAGTCAGGCACCGTGTGAAGGGACAGGACTGAGAAGAGAGGCTCCGAGCGTGCTGACAAGCCTCTTCTTTATTCTCCAGAGCTAACTGCGTCACTTGATACACAGGCACTGAGAAGAATGAAATTCTGACAGCCTAATTTGAGCTTGCAGTTCCAATGAGATGTACATAAGGCACTTGTTATATTTAGTGACAATCAGTGTCATTTTCTGTTTAAAAGCAATCCATTGATTTGGTTGCCTGTGAGTGCAGTAGCCTTTTGAGGTGAATGACAAGGCTTCGTTCGGGCTCTGGTTATGGTTGGGATAGTCTGGAGACTGAGATGAGAGAGGGGAGGCCCTGGCTGTCAAGTTGGTTCGGGGGATGTGTGGGGCAGGGCCTGGGAACACTGCAAATAGATGTGACAATCCTGCATTTGACAGTAAAAATGAAGTTCATGCCCGGCCTTGATGATTTCACCCCAAAGTGGCAAGATTTTGATTTGCAGAGATTCAAGTGGTGATGTTTTTGGACTCTAAATTCAGCTTGTGTAGTTTTAAAGTAGATAGAGAAAATCTAAATCTTTATGGATTTAGAGGAAATGCTGATTGTTAGAACTGAAAAAAACAAATAAATAAAGCAAGAAGGCGAACAGGACCGATTTCGCCAGTAGGTGGCAACATCAAACCACGCCAGAACCACTTCCTGGCACTGTTCTAATGAGGAGGTTACAGCTGTATAAAATTTCCTGTTGGCATAGAAGGTGAAGTCAAGGGTTGTAATAAAGACCACTTTGAGTCTTTGAAAATGCCGCATGTCAGCAGCAATGAAGACTGGCCCTTTTAAAAAAAAAAAATAACCCTCAGGAACGAGGACGCCAAAGAGGGTATGAATCAGTGTCCTAGTTGAAATAGTAACTGATGTCATGGGTGAAAATGAGCACACAGATCTCATCTGTTTATCCCGGCCATAAAGTGGTCACATTCATTAAGTGACTGGAAATTTCATTTAATTATAAAAGAGAGGACCATATTAGGAAAAGATGTAGGCAGCTGATTTCTCAAAAAGACGTAGAATGTATCCTAAATAATAGACTTTCTAAACTTTGATCTATTTTTTTTTCTTCCCCTCTCCAAAGGAATCTTGGTAGTTGGAACAGCAAGGACTGTTCAGGTCAAGGTAGGATGTAATTACACTGCCAAATGGGAGACTATTTCTGCCAACCATGATTCTAATTTAGTCTTTTCCTTTATCCAGTACTAAATTGACTCTACTTAATAGAGCCACATACCGCCAAAACCACCACACTGCCTGTGTAGCATTCTGATTTGGAGCTCTCTTGTAACATTTCAGAGGAGCCCCAATTTTAGATTGAATGAAGAAAAAATAGCAATATTATAAGAATGACTAAGCTCAAAAGAGACTGCAAAAGATTTAAACAAAGTGTAAATTAGGCTGAAATGGGACTCTGACCCTGAAAACCCTCACTGGGAGGACGTGAGGAGACTTTCACTTGGTGGCTTGTGCCTCTAAACTGAGATTTCCTTAATGTCAAGCCCAAACTATCCCAGCAAGACTTTTTTTCTTTTTGGCTCAAAAATCTTAATGGAACCCATTTATTTCCCCCTCACTGAGAGTGCCGTTCAGCTAAGGCCTCAATAAAAGCCCTTCTCCCCCAAATCACTGTATTTTCAGGTCAATGAAATGTAATTGAGTCATAGATGTGCTATTTTTCTACTGCAGCCGTCCAGCAGGGAGGGCTTTGGGACCTGGCTTCTCTCCAGAGGGGGTGTACCAGCTCTCGTTTCTTAGGGAATAGTAAAGTTGGGGATAGAAATGTAAGAGAAGAGGGCTTAGAGAACTGAGGTGAGAGAGAACTCAGAAGAACCTGAGTATGGGTGAAGACAGAGCTTGTGCTGGGAGCACGGTTCTGGGAACCCCTAGTTGCTTTGTCTTATTTTCTAGCTTGCCAGGGTAAACCAGCTGTGACCCTGGTCAGAGCCTATGGAGGCAATTATGGTGATTTTTCAAAGAAATTTAGGATTGGTCCATTTCATAAATTTTGGTAGCTAAATTCTCCTTTTACTCATGTAAGCTCTGAAACTAACACCATTTGCAAGTCCCTGAATTCACTTACCCCCGCTGATTACAACGACTGCCCAAGGCATGAACTCTTCCCGCTGTCTCCTTGTGGAAAGAGTCTGGACTTGAATTAGCCACTCTGTTTGCATCTCAGGTCTACCCTTTGTAGCTCTGGCTCCTCTCCTAATCCAAACCCGGCCAGGCCATGCTGCTATCACGCTTTGGAGACTCCTTCCTGCAGGGCGTCTCCTTTTCACATTTTTAGGCACATGGAAAAGAGAGGTCCTCAAGCTCTTGGCTCTCCTCTGTGGTTCCAGAAAGTGATTCCATCACTATTCCTTAACAGTCCTTCTCCTTTCAGTCCTCCGTGTCTGATTCTATTACCCTCTGAAAATTATTGATGGCCTTGGCCTGTTGACCTTTAGCATGTTCTGACAGCACAGGTCAGCAGGCCAGCAATGCTGGGTAAAAAATGGATAGAAGTCCTGCAGCACGAAAGTCATGAAACTTTGTTCCTGGGTATACCACAAACTCACAGGTTCTTTCCTTGGCCAGACAATATCTGTCTTCCTTTCCCAGCCTGTCAAAGCAGGAAGCATCCTCCTTTCAAAGGCTGACCCTTCCAGTTGGCATCTCTGTCTTCTTTAAGATCTTACCTCTTGTTTTTCCTTTTGTCTCTCTGTTACCTGAAAATTCTCCCTCACCACTTGATCTTTCTCTGCATCTACAGATACAGTCAGATACATCACTTGAGAAAAATAAAAGGGTTTTTCTTATGCTGAAATGTTGTCAAGAATTACTTCTA
This sequence comes from Macaca fascicularis, assembly GCF_037993035.2. Classification (NCBI taxonomy): domain Eukaryota; kingdom Metazoa; phylum Chordata; class Mammalia; order Primates; family Cercopithecidae; genus Macaca; species Macaca fascicularis. The sequence continues at coordinate 5,898,684 of NC_088378.1, forward strand.
ACATCAAAATGATGGCTTTTTGTCTGGAAACCACCTCAAAAAGTCCCAATCTGTCCTCCGAATTTTGGCACTAGTCACATGATTGGTTTCTTGACTTCCATTTGTGCCGCTCCATTCTATTCCTCACTTATCAACATGAATGATCTCTTTAAAACATGCATTAATTATGTCACTTTCTGACTTACAATAGTCCAATGTGTTCCAACTAGTCTTAGAATAAAAAACACGTGTGAGTCCCTTTCTGGCAGGGGGTGGGGCTGTGCCTCGACTCTCTGCTTCTCAAATCCTCCTCTAGGGTGCTGGGTGTCCTGGATCACCCCTGTAATCCCAGCACTTTGGGAGGCCAAGGAGGGAAGATCCTTTGAGTCCAGCAGTATGAGACCAGCCTGGGCAACATGTGCATGCGGTAGTCCCAGTTACTCAGGAGGCTGAGGCAGAAGGCTCACTTGAGCCCAGGAGGCCAGGCTGTAACGAGCCATGATTGTGTCACTGCATTCCAGCCTGGGTGACAGAGCAAGAGAAATGAAAGAAAGAAAGAGAGAAAGAGAGAAAGGGAGAAAGGGAGAAATGGAGAGAAAGAAAGAAAACAAAAATCTCTTTTATGCGATCCACACCAGTCTACTGTGATTATCCCAATACAGAGAGTTCTTTGCTCCCCCAGAGTCTTCACATTTGCTGTTCCCTGTCCAAGAGTGCTGCTCCCAGCACTCCTCTTGGAGTGTCCCCCCATCTGCTACCCTCCAATTTTATAGAACATGCTTCATCCCTTTCTAGCACTTACTTAACACAAGATATAACTTATTAACTAGCAAAGTGGTCTAGCTTCTGTCTCTTCTCCTAAAATGTCAGCTCCATGAGGGCAGTAATTATTTCTTTCTGGTTCACAGTTGTATTTCTTGTACCCAATTAACGTATTATCTATTGTATTAAACACACTCAGTACATTTATTGAACTAATAGGTTAATTAATGAATGAACTGATGAACCCTCTGACCTCAAGCAGCCATATGCTGTGTGTCAAATGCCCACTGATCCCTGCTGCCTAACTCTGCAGTTGTTCTCTGAATGCTCACTCTCCTCCATTCTATCAGTTCAATTCGAGCTGATTGTTACGGCACAGACCCTCCCAACTATTCTGTTTATCCTTGTCCTGGTCACTTTAGACTAAGGTCATCTTCCCTTTACTCTGAGTCATGGTATATTAGCTTGTACTACTTACAAGAAGGTAGCTTTTTATGAAAATATGCTTTATTCTCTTAACTTGGTATAAGCTTGAAGACAGAAGCCATGTTTAATATCTTTTTAATTTCCTAGAGCTCTTTGGCACTGTGATGGTACACTGATAGATTTGAAAAGGAAGACTCTAAAATAGTTCACTTCCATGCAGATGAAATACGTTGCATGACATGAGTACCTGTGACTTTCCTAATCTGCATATATTTTTTCTTTGAGATTTCTTTGTACTGTGATAGAAAAGGGGGATACTTTAACATAGCAGATGATATGCAACGTCCTTTGCAAGTGTGGGAAATATGGGCTGACATGGTGTGTGAGAATGAGGTGTCAGCAATCCCAAGGGTTCTGTCTTCAGAGGAGAAATCATCTCTAGTTTCTTTCTAATCTCACAAGTGGAGTTGAAAGCTACTTACCCAAGAAAATCAGTGACGGGCAGTCAGGTAGGGAAGCAGCGTGTCTCCAGGTTTGAATCGGAAGAGGTACTTGAATGGGGGCACAGGACATCACAGTGCAGCATGGTCTACACACAGGGCTGCAATGCTTGTTTCTGTGGGCGTGGCAATGGTGTCGCAGAATGAGTTTGTTCAGGATATTGCAATCATGTAATGATGTGGTCAGGGTGAGGACATGCTCATAATCAGTTCAGTGCTACTCAGTGTTGGAGAAAGAAGTTCTGCAATGAGTCCAAATGGCTTTGTGGCTTAGCTGTGATTCAACTAGGATGAATGGCAGAAACCCCTTGTTACCACTTAAGTGCTTATGAAGCTGTGTGAAGTCGAATCAAGTCTCAAGTCGTACTTGAACAAGGTATGAAAGGCCAGTGCTGAGAATTGAGGATTAAAATGGAACATGAAACAGAGACATTTTGGATGAGTTAGAAATTGGGTATAAGGTAAGAAACCACAATTTTTAAAAGGTAACATAATTGCATCCAATATGAACCAGTAGCAAATAGATCCTCAGGAGACAGCTGGGCTAAACCCAATCAAACTGGAGTTGGAAGCAAATGTTAAGGTAGAAGTTAGGAGAAGGGACAAGGCAAACAAGAGTGTAAGAGAAGAAACGCCTTGGCCTTCTTGCTTCTCTCTAAGAGAAGAGAGACTGAATGAATTGGTCTGTTACTTTGTTCTCCGGCAAAAATGTTTACCTATTGAGAAAACTCCAGTCCATTCATTTGATCAACACTTTATTGAGAAGCAGTTGTGGTCCTGGCACGTACTTGTCATGTGAGATTCATCAGCTAAGACAATAGACAGAGAATGCTGCCCTCCAGGAATTTATGGGCTAATAGAGGTGGTAATGGCTTAAAGTCACAAAACAATGAAAACATAATATATTTAGATTATAGTTTTGTTTTTCTTTTTGAGATGGAGTCTCGCTCTGTCACCCAGGCTGGAGTGCATTGGCACAATCTCAGCTCACTGCGACCTCCACCTCCCTGGTTCAATTCTCCTGCCTCAGCCTCCCGAGTAGCTGGGACTACAGGTGCCCGCCACCACCCCCAGCTAATTTTTTTGTATTTTTAGTAGAGACACGGTTTCACTGTGTTAGCTAGGATGGTCTCGATCTCCTGACCTTGTGATCTGCTGGCGTCAGACTCCCAAAGTGCTGGGATTAGAGGCGTGAGCCACTCGCCCAGCCTAGATTTTAGTATGTTAAAAGACAACGAGTACTATGAAAACATACATAAAAAGTAGGGAAGGATGGTTTGGATGTGGGAATGAGAGAGAGGAGTGAAGGGTGGCTGGAAACTCGCAATGAACAACTCATTGAAATGTGTACGTGAACTTATTCTCTTTTTCTCATTATTTTCCCTTTTCAGGGTGTCAACTACTTTGGAATAGAATGTAGGCTAAGATAACACTGTCAAGATTGTCAGTCTTCATCTAACACGGGCCAGCTTGTTTCTCACAGAGGAAAATGTCTATATAACCCAAATGCGTAATATGACACTATGAGTGGATCAAAAAAAAGTGCAAAAAGTGTGGCTTAGGTGGCAAAGCCATCTTCAGTGGCATTAATAACATGTCACATACACTATTGGTTTTCAGGGTTCCCTTCCCTGGTGAGAACACTGGTGACGTTGACCTGGTGGTTATCAGTCCCAGTGGACTTGGGTGTGGAGGAGGAATATCTGTGACTGTGAACCTCATTTCTATGACCTGAAGGGTCATTTACTTTGAGTTATGCTTATTGTCAGCTATCGTTAATCACTTGAAGGACTATTTCCAAATGGATCGTTAAACAAACTGAGTCTATGTTTTATCAGTGGAACCAGAGCATCGTGAGACAAGGACTCTCATGGGCATGGTGGGAACAAGACCATGGTTTGAAACAGGTGGGTAGAAAAGAGATATGGTTAACCCCAGAGCTAAGGACATGGCCATGCATACACATGCTCACATCATGACCACATGAAATTGGAAATGCGGACGTGGAATAGACCCTAAAGAGTAGCCCATGACTCTCTCTGACTTACTCTGGATGGTATATTTCCAGAGGCCTGTATCTTTGGGATATTGTCCATGTCATAGCTATTGCCTGATATGTTACCTGAGTAGAAGCATTAGTTTCTGTGAAATAAGTCTTATATTACAGACAGGTGAAGAGGCTCATGAGATTACAATAATATACTGACAGGCAGTCACCACAATATTTGGGATGAAACAGTAAGTCAGAAATGGAGGCTGGACGGCCCCTGAGCAGGATCTTTGTCCTAACACAGTCCTGCCTTGGACCTGCACAGGGTTTCGGTCTAGCTGGACTGTTGTAACAGAACACCACCGACTGGGTGGCTGTAAACATCAGATATTTATCTGGAGCCTGGGAAGTCTAAGATCAAGGTGCTGGAAGGTTTGGACTTTGGCCAAGCTCACTGCCTGGTTCATAGATGTTCCTCTTTTGGCTGTGTCCTCACATGGTGGAAAGGAGCGAGGAAGATCTCTAGGGTCTCTGAGGGTATTAATTCCATTCATGAGGACTCCACCCTCAGCACCTAATCACCACCCAACAGCCTCATCTCCTATATCATAAAACTTGGGGGTTAGAATTTCAACACAGGAATTTCGGGCAGCCATAAACAATGGTCCATTGCAAAGGTGAAACTCTGAGCAGGTGGTACCCGTGGCTGAATAGGGGAGGCATCTCTCTAGGGAAGACAACTCCTGCGCTTGTTTCCCTTCCAGTTTGCTCCTTTTCTCCCATAACACCTGTCATAGTTAATTTTATGTCAACTTGACTGAGCCACAAGGTGGCTTGACATTTGGTCAGGTATTATTCTGGGTAGGTTTGTCAAGGGGCTTTTGGATGAGATGAACATTTGAATCCATGGGCTGAGTGAAGCAGATGGCCCTTCCCAATGGTAGTGGGTCTCATTCATCAAAGCCCTGAATGGATCAAAAAAGCTCACCTCCCGTGAGAAACAGGGAATTCTTCCTCCTGCTTGCCTTGAGTTGGGGCATTGGCTTTTCCCGCCTTCAGGTTGTAACTGAAGTGAGAGTCCTGGGTCCCCAGCTTGCCAACTGCAGATAGAGAGACTTGTCAGCCTCCCTAAGTGTGGAGCCAATTCCTTACAATAACCCTCTTTCCAGATATCCTAGGGGCTCTATTTCCCTGGAGAGCGCTGGCAAATACAACATCCCTATTATTTCATTTTCTCTAACCTATTTAAATTTTAGGTTTGCTATTGCATGAAGAAATATATGGATAAAATTTTGTGTAACTGGGGGATTATAATAACCTGGTCAGCTTTCAGTCAATAGTGTTCACTAGGAGGAAAAAAAGAAATACTCAGGTGGGCTGGTGGTACCACCTTGATCGTGGATTAGGAGGGGATGCCTGTGAAGGGGAAAGGCATGGCAGCAGGGCAAGGTGGGAACTGCAAACATGAGGAAAATAGCCCGAAAGTCTCTGAATAAAGTTGTTCAAAGCCACCATAGAACTTAGTTAAAAAAAATGACTTGTGCATTTGGACAAATACTGTTTGTGTTGCACTGCTGCAGAGACAGCTGGAGAAAGGGAGAATTAGAATTGCAGACTCAGCCTCTCAGAGTGAAGCTGGCCCCCCTTAAAGACAAGTCCTGTGTGAGCGGTGGTCTGCTGGGACCCCGTCATCTCGCCACAACCAGAGCCACAGCAGTGCTTGCAGCTCCTGCAGCCTCTGTTCCTCCCCTTTTGACCGTGTTAGGAGCCTCTCCAGGGTCAGGACCTTTGCACTCTGTATTCCACTCACAATCTCCTGAACTACTCATTATTCCTCTCTGCAGAATTATTCCTATCAGATGCAAACATGTTCTAACATCTATCTCAAGTGCCCTTCCAGCTAAAGCTCTAATTGTTCTCCATCACGGCAAATCACTTCTAAAGAACTGCATGTGTTTTTGTCTTCACTTCTTCACCTCTTGCTCACTCTGCAACCCAATCTGATCCAGTTGCCTTTCTCAGTGTGCCACTGAAACAGCTTCTGTGGGGACACGATGACCATATGGCCAGAGCCTGTGGTCACTCCCTTTATCACTGCACAGTTGATTGTTCAGTTGTGTCTGATGCAGTTGGCAACTTCTTTCATTGAGAGCAGTGGTTCTCGAATGAGAATAATTTTGCTCTCCAGGAGTGCCTTGGCCAGGTCTAAAGACATTTTTTTCTGTTGTCCCTCAAGGTGAAGGGAGTACTCTTGCATCTGGCGTGTAGAGGCCAGGGAGTCCTCACAAAAAAGTGCTCTCTGGCTCATTGTGTCAGTGGTGCCAAGGTTTCCTTTCATTTGTGACTGCCTGATGAGTTCACTGGGTCCGCCTTGGTCCCGTGTGCTGGCTTGTCTTCTAGATAACCTCTGAATATTTGGTTTTTATAAGGTTTTGTCTGGATCTCATTCTCTATCTGCATTCTCTCCATGGGTGAGCGAATATGTTTACGTGTTTTAAAATATGAGTATGCTGATGACTCTAGTTCTAAACACCCTGAAGATGTCTAGACACATCAGTTTAATTGCTTACTTGGCATTGCTATTTGAATAAGAGACATCAGGAACTTAATATGTACAAAAGAGAGACTGAATTGCTTTACTAAACCTGCAGCTCCTTTCCTGCCTTCCCACTTGGTGAATTGTACCACAACTTACCTGGCACATAAAGCTCTAGGTATCCTCCTGGATTCCTCTCTTTCCAGAGCCTCCTACAGTGAATACATCATCCAGTCCTATGAGTCTCTTTATAAAGTATTTCCTGCTATACTTATAAAATATTTCCTTTAATTGAATTTCCTCCAGCTCTGTGGCTGTTCATCCAAAACACCAGCAAATAAACATTGCCTGTATCACTGCAATTGTTTTCAACTCATCATTATGCTTCTGCTCTGGCCCTTTTGCAACCTACTCCCCATGTAGTATTGCTAAGTAATATTTCAAAACTCTAGATCACACTAACATACAGTGGCTTCCACTGCACTCAGAAAAAAGACTCCATCTCCTTCCCAGACCCATACCCCTGAATGGTCGGGCCCTTGCTCATCTCTCTCACAGTGTTCACCATGTGTCAGCAATAGTGGTAGTGATGTCAGGAATGGCCCCAAATATTGCCTGTTCTGGATTCATGGCTCTGCAATGTGATCTTGAAGCTCCTCCCATGAAGAGATGAAGAGACGACATCTGTTTGTCTACCCCATGGATTGGACTTGACCCTGTGACTAATTCTCATTCAAGGAATGCAGCAGGGGCGATGTTGTTTCAGTTCTGAGTCCAGGAAGCAAGAGGTCAAGTGTGCTTCTGCCAGCACTTCCGGATTACTATCCAGCCCTCATAATGCTACCCACTGGAGGATGAGAGACTGTGTGGAGGAGAGAGGAGCTACCACAGCCAAGACCATGCAAGATCCAGAAGCCTCCAGCCGACCCAGCAGCTGAGCACTAATACATGAGTGAGCCTAGAGAGGACCAGATGAGCAGCCCATTTGCACCTGCCCAAATTGCCAACTCACAGGCATGTCAGATGGTCAACAGTTGCTGTTTAAAAATGCTTAAGTGGATTATTATACAGTGTATCTTCTGGCCTGACCCAGGCCCAGAAGCCTAAGTGAGGAAGAAGATATGGTTTGCTTTTATCTTTTTGCTATGAATTGGGAGAGGAGAAGAGTTCTGAGAATGTTTTGGTTCTCAGAATGTTTTATCTTTTTGCTATGAATTGGGAGAGGAGAAGAGTTCTGAGAATGTTTTGGTTGACTGGTGCCCTTGCAATCTGGTATAGATGCTCTGGTGTTTGGGACTTGCAAGGTGTACTTGCGGTCCTTTCAAGACAGCCCAACCCCTCGCTGCTCCTCAAGGTGACGGCTCCACTCACCTTCTGCATCTTGAGGTCTACTTCACATGGACCTTTTCTGTGGACGTCACCTCTCCCTGGAAGGCTGTAGTTTGAAATGGCATCTTTATGACAGACAGTTCATGGGCTACTGTCCATGGTGACCACGCTGGCCCATGTGGGGCACTTGGCCAGCCACTGTCAAGGTATTCATCTTTTCTCACTGTTCATCACAGACAGCTCCATCCACCTGTTGCTTTTAGATGTTTTCTCATTAGGGTCAGGTACTCAGTCTCTATGTCTTTTAAATTTTATGGGATGAAGGCCGTGCTCTCCTTCACCTGGTTTGAATTAGGAGGAATACAACCTTAGCCTGGGTGGGGGCAGAGGACATGCTGTACTCTTAAAAACACTCTCCATGAAATATTTCACTATCAGTGTTTCTTCCTCCCTTTTTTTTTTTTTAATTTTTTTTGAGATGGAGTCTCGCTGTGTAGCCCAGTTTGGAGTGCAGTGGCGCGATCTCAGCTCACTGCAAGCTCTGCCTCCCGGGTTCACACCATTCTCCTGCCTCAGCCTCCCAAGTAGCTGGGACTACAGGTGCCTGCCACCATACCTGGCTAATTTTTTGTATTTTTAGTAGAGATGGCGTTTCACCATGTTAGCCAGGATGGTCTTGATCTCCTGACCTCGTGATCCGCCCTCCTCAGCCTCCCAAAGTGCTGGGATTACAGGCATGAACCACCACGCCTGGCCTTTCCTCCCTTCTTGATCAGTCTCCTGAGCATGGGCTGAGAAGAGCTCAAGATTTTTCATCTTGTCCCTGCCCTGTTTGCTGTGGCTTGTGTTTCTCTTTAGAACATAGGAGGGATGCTTGGAACCCATTGTCCTCATTGGAAATTCTGACTGAGAAGACCAGATTAACATGTTTAATATCACAGTTTCTTAAAAGGCAGCTTAGATCTGATCACTGAGCAAACTCTTGTTAGAAGAGGGTAAGAGAGTTGCCTAAACATGTCAGGGTTAGCCAGGGTGCCATGGCAGGAACCAGGAGGCTCTCAGGATGTGGGAAGGACCATGCCGTCTGTTGGAGGGTGCAAGACAAGGAACACCCATAGCAGGGCACCAAACAAATGCCTGGAATAAATCCAATTAGTCTAATCGTCATGACAGTGATCTACGATATTGTTACTCTTATTTAATAGATGAAACAGAGGCTTACACTATTTATGTTATTTTTACTCTTTTCTAGGCAAAAGAGAGGACACATATTTCAATTGATAACATTGATCAAAATATTATCACCCAGTAAATGTGCATTTTATTTTCTGTATTCTATTTGATAAATAATTTTAATGATTGTTTTGTTCATTATATGCACTCTAATGAGTAGAATGATAATTAATTTTAACATCCCATATGTTACTTAGTTTAACTTTCATGATTCATTTCACACTGAAATCTCATCTACCTGGTGATGGATAAACTGCATCAGTGTTGAAAGAAATTGATTGTTCTATTTAATGCCCATCCTAATATATTCAAAAGTGTTGCCAGTCTGGGCCATTAAAAGTAATTCATGAGAACATCCACAAAATGTGCTCCCTAGTTTTCCCAATCCTCTCCCTAAATCCTTCTAAAGGACCTCACTCTTGTCGACTCCCCATCTTTTACACAAATGTATTTCCATGTGTTTATCTGTGGTATTTTGGCTCTCTGAGCAAATATTCACTCAGAATGAGGCAAAAACACTCAGTGGAAGATTCCAAGGGAAACCAATCATGCATCTTTATCTGACTGCACACAGAGAACGTAGGAACAGTTGTCAAGTGCTTTTTAGTCTATGTAGAGATAAGAGATTTCCCCCTCACCTTCCCATTTCTCATTGCCCATTGGAATTGTTCTCCGGTGTCAGGAAAACAACCCCAGACATTCATTTTCTACTTTAATAGCCTGACAGTTACAGGTGGCCAAATGGCTTTTATTTTTCCAGATAGCCTCATTGTCATTATTTTAACTGTCTATTGATTAGATATTACTTGACGTAACAGCCTGGACTGGGTTCTTAAAATATATGACATGACACAATCAGGGTTGAAGCTTTAGATTATTTAGGCTGAATGGTGTTGGATTCTACCTTGCTCTATCAGACTGTGCTTTTTCCTGGTGGCAGAAACGTGCATACATTACAGTCACAAGATCAGCCTTTCATATCAGAACTAATGGGATGCAGAGTTTAAACAAAAAATAATCCCAGCAACGCTGTCAGCATCCATATCAGAGTAGCAGCTGGGCGAACATGCTGCTTCCCTTCTCTCTCCAAACCTGTCTACATGTAAGATGTCAAAGGGTCACAGTTGCTTACAGCTGCGACTCCCTGAGATCTTTCATCAGGATAAGCAGCTTCGAGGTGATGCCATCTGTCTTCATTTATCTCTGCAGAATGTCCAGTTTAGAAAAATGAAATGTCTGTCTGAGTTAAGATTTTTGGATAGTCAAAGCCAAGCTGAAATCTCTATCAATTAATTCCCCACCCATGCTATAGTATAAACTACTTTAATATAGGAAACAGCAAATATCTACAAACAGTGAAAACACAGAAAATGCTTTGCTTTAGATGTAAGACAGAAATAAATTCTTCTGGTGGCAATTATTCATATTTCCTATGTGTATGCCTTGCAAAAAAAAAAAAAAAAAAAAAAAACAGCAGCCCCTGTGTCTTGATGAACTACTCGTCATCTGAGCCCTGTAGTTATGAAGATCAGCCTGCGGTGTCAACAGTACAGCACAGCTGTCTGCTAGGAGTTTTCCTGAAGGTGAAGAAGCCAACAGTACATTCTAAAATTGAAATGGCATCAGGAATATTAGGTCCACAAAATATAATTACTTGAACTGAAAACTGACCTGGTCACAAGAACAAATGCACCATGGGATATAACAGCATTTTAGGAGGTCTCGAAAAGAATTTGCTATCCTATGTGCTTACTCAGGCAGCTGCAATATTCACCAGCTACAGAGCCCTTCCTCACCCTGAGCTGCTTTTATTGTAGATAATAATTCTGACTCAATTTCTTTATATCTACTGTTTGAGACACATATTAAAAAGTTTCTTATAGCCACCACCAATATGAAGCAAATGCAAAACCTCAGAAAAGAATTTGACCATTGCATGGGTCAAAGAGTGTTTAAAGAAGCATGTATCAGACAATCGTTTTAGGAGTGTTTTTCTCCACCTTTTTCTTTTCCTAGATTTTTTCCACTTGCCACTGGACCAGCTCCAAAGGAAGCAGAATAAATGTGATTTATGATAGCAGGAGGCTGCACTGTTGCTGTGATTGCAAGCATTGCAGCTATTTAATGTAATGCCGTATTATATAATGTACTGACATATTATAACATATGAGCCATTATTCTCAAAAGATATCTGAACACAAAGCAGAAGCTAGTCATCATTTTGGAAAGCAAAGCAATCCTAGAAGGTCCCTAAAGGGTGAGACAGCAGATGGGTGAGCAGTGAAAAGAAGGATGTGGTTCACAAGATTTCATGCATATGGAAGGAGGCCAGACTTGAAGAGGACAGGTTTAGTGAGTGATTGCTCCAGTGCAGGTACCATAAGAAGGGAACAGGAAACCCCAGCTCCCTGTGTTCAAGTACAGTCTTCCCATTTCTCAGTTTCTACTGAGGACAGCCCTGGATAAAGACAACATATCCTAAAATACACAAATGATGTATTTAGAGAAGATTGGGTTAAACTAAAAAGTGTTTGTCTTTCTTATGCTACATTTTTTTTTTTTACTGTCTAGATATATGATCATAAACACCCTAAAATACACTATACAAAAGTATTTAGTTTTTAGGATCTGTAAATTGTCTTCTTTTCCAAAATAATTTTTAATGTTTGTCTTATTTCCAGCTAGATCATCACCACCAATTGACATGATACTTTAAACAATAAAAATAAAGTTTGTTATAGGACAGCAATAATAAGTATCTACTCCATTTTTGACCTGAGATCATCTGCTTAATTCACAAGGAAAAATTCATATTTTATCAAAGGGTATTTCATTAACAATATGTGGATCTTCCTCTACAAGCAGAGGTCATCTGACCATCTGGACTTTAATGTTTTTGTCATTTTCGTGGGGTACTGAGATAATGATTAAGTAGTACTTCAGTTGAAAAACATTTGTTATGTACCTCCTATAGGCCAGACACTGTATCAGATACTGAGGATATAAAGAAAATGGATGATAGATTCCTACTTTCAAGAGATAATCAATGAATGTTCATTACTGATGATAATATTTATCCAACTCATGTCAAACTAGTAGGAATAGCAATATAAAATCTGTCATTGTTTTACTCTCCACTCTAGAGTGATGATGTGGTTTGGCTGTGTCCACACCCAAATCTCATCTTGGATTCCCACATGTTGTGGGAGGGATTCAGTGGAAGGTAATGGAATCATTGGAGCATGTCTGTCCCGGGCTGTTCTCATGGTAGTGAATAAGTCTCACGAGATCTGATGGTTATGTAAAAACAGGAGTTTCCCTGCACAAAATTTCTTCTCTTGTCTGCCTGCCGCCATGTGAGATGTGACTTTCACCTTCTTCCATGTTTGTGAGGCCTGCCCAGCCACGTGGAACTGTAAGTTCAATAAATCTCTTTCTTTTGTAAATTGCCCAGTCTTGGATATGTCTTTATCAGCAGAGTGAAAATGGACTGATACAAGTGGTTATTTTATTTTGACCATTTGAAGATTACACAGTCTTTCCATACATTCATTTATTCATTCACACATTCATTCAGCAACCATTTGATACTTTGGGGCCCGGTATATTTGGGCGATGTGGATATAAATATGAATAAGAACAAGGACATCTTCAGGTGTCTCCCGTCATCTGGTTTTCAAAGGAAGAGGGAGGCTGCATTTCAAAATAAATGGGTAATAAACTAAATTTTCAAGGGAAAATCTAAATATGGGGTCATAAGTGGGGGTGCTCCACAGGGGAATGATAAGAAATAGAATCTCCTTCTCATTTTTGTCCCTTTTCCTCAAATCTTCCCTTTTCCTTTTGTGATGGTTGGTCACAGAGAGATTTTAGATCAAGAGAAATGTTTAAGGCTTTTAAAATTTCTTTACATTGCCTCCTCTATGTTGTTAACATTGCCCCCCCACTTTTTACTAAATTTGTGTAATGTTTGTTTTCTTTTTGGCCAGTGCTTTTCACATATGCGTTTTTATCGGGGAGTCAGCAGGTGTGCTGGGGTCTGCATGAGAGGGGGAGCTCACACATAGTTTATGAGGAACAAAGGCCAAAATCTGGATAGTAAAGAATGAGCAAAATTCTTTACATTTTATTTCTATATCTGCATGTAAATATCTACATCAAATTATGTGCCTACACTTCTGTCTATCCATTTCTCTGTCTCTGTTTCTGTCTCTCATTCTCTCTGGAGGAACAATCGGAACACCATATAGCATGAGGGTGATCAGAGAGTAGAAGGCCCCTTTTACTTTTATTTTTCATAATCTAAATTTTGGAAAGTATAAAAATAAGCATGACATATAACTCTTTCTATAGTTATAATGAGATATAATCCATATACCATGCAACTCACCCATTTAAAGTATATAATAGAACATTTTAGTGTATTAACCATTTAAAGTATATAATAGAACATTTTAGTGTATTCATGAGTTATGCAACTATCACTACAATCTAATTTTAGAGCATTTTCATTGCCCCCCACCCAAACCCTATACTCATCAGCAGCCACTCCCATGAACCCACCCCTAGCCTTTGGTACACATTTTCCCTCTCTGTGGATCTACCTACTCTTTATATTTCATATAAATGGAATCATCTGGTATGTGGTCTTTTGTGACGGCCTTCTTGCAGTTAGCATAATGTGTTCAGGGTCCATCCAGGTTGTAGCATGTATCGGTGCTTCATGCCTTTTATTGCCAAATAATATTCCATTGCATACATGTTACCACTTAAAATTATTTCCACTTTTTGGATATTATAATTAATACTGCTATGAACATTTATGCACACATTTCTGTGTAGGCATGTTTATTTCTCTTGGGTATATATTTGGGGGTGGAATAGATGGTACCATGATTTAAATGTGTTCCCCAAAAAGCACGTGTTGGAAACTTAATACCCCATGCAACAGTGGTGGGAGGTGGGATCAAATGGGAAGTGTTTGGGTCTTGAGAGCTCGGTCCTCATTAATGGATTAATGTGGATTATGATAAGAGCTTGGGGCTATGACTTTGATCTTTGGTCCTTTCTTGCCTTCTTGTCTTCCAGCATGTGATGATGTATGTAGCCAACAAGGCCTTTGCCAGAGCTGGCACCTTGATATTGAAATTTCTAGCTTCCAGAACTGTAAGCAAATAAATTTCTGTTCATTATTAACTACCCAGCCTCAGATAATTTGCTGTAGCAGCACAAACCAGACTAACACAGTTGGATTCAATGGTTAGCCTATGTTTAACATTTTTAGGAACTGCCAAACTGTTTTGGAAAGTTGCTGCACCATTTCACAATCCCACAAATAATGGGCATGGGTTGAACATCCTCATCAACACTTGTTATTGTCTGTGTTTTTCTAATTTGTCCTTTTTTATTTTGTCCATCCTAGTGGGTGTGAAGTAGTGTCTCATTATGGTTTTGATTTGCACTTCCCTAGTGACCAATGATATTCAGCATCTTTTTATGTGCTTATTGACCATACTTATACAAAGCTTATTGCTTTGTATGTATTGTGTATGTATTTTTAAAGAAATGTCTATTCAGATCCCTTGCCCATTTTTAATTGGGCTGTTTGTCTTTTTATTATGGAGTTGTGAGAGTTCTTTATATATTTTATATACATATTCCTTATCACACATATGGCTTGTAAACATTTTCTCCCATTCTCTGAGTTATCTTTTCACCTTTTTGATCATATTCTTTGATGAACAAAAGTTTTTAATTTTGATGAAGTCCATCTATAGTTTTTTGTGGCTTGTGTCATATACATGAAGGCTTTGCTTAAATCAAGGTGATACAAATTTACTCCTTATGTGTATGATGCAAGTAAGGGGTCCAACTTCATTCTTTTGCACAAGGATATTCAATTATCTTAGAACCATTTGTTAAAAATCTATTCTTTCCTTATTTTAATGGGTTTGCTTAAAAGTTGCTGATAAACTCAACATCCTTTCATGATAAAAGTCAAGAAATTAGGTATAGAAGAAATGTGCCTCACACAATAAAAGCCGTATATTACAGGTTCACAGCTAACATCATACTCAATAGTGAAAAGTGGAAAGCTTTTCCTCTAAGATGAGGAATAAGAGAAGGATGTTCACTCTCTCCACATCTATTCAACATACCACTGGAAGCCCTAACTAGAGCAATTAGGCAAGAAAAAGAAATAAAAGTCATCCACATTGGAAAGTGATACATTTTCTATATTTCTGACAACATAATCTTATGTATAGAAAACCTGAAAGATTCCACCAAAAACTGTTATAACTAATAAGTAAATCATTAATAACTAATAAGCAAAGTTGTAGAATATAAAATCAACCTACAAATTCAGTAGCATTTCTATACACTGATAATGGACTATCCAAAAAAGAAATAAGAATACTATCCCATTTACAATAGCATCAGAAAAATAATACCAAATACTTAAGAATAAATGTAACCAACGAGTTGAACGATTTGTACACTATAAACTATAAAACACTGCTGAAAGCAACATAAGAAGACACAAATGATTGGAAACATATCCTGTGTTCATTAGAAAAATTAATATTTTTAAACGTTCATACTACTTAAAGAGATTTATAGATTCAATGCAACATTCATAAAAATACTAATGATTTTTTTACAGAAATTGGAAATAAATTTATTGCAGGGCTATCCACAATAGCAAAGTCTTGGAACCAACCCAAATATACCCATCAATTATAGACTGGATAAAGAAAATGTGGCACATATACATCATGGAATATGATGCAGTCATAAAAAAGGATGAGTTCATGTCCTTTGTGGGGACATGGATGAAGCTGGAAACCATCACTTTCAGCAAACTAACACAGGAATGGAAAACAAGACACCACATGTTCTCACTCATAAGTGGGAGTTGAACAATGAGAACAAGTGGACACAGGGAGGGGAACATCACACACTGGGGCCTGTCAGGGGTTGGGGGACTAGGAGAAGGATAGCATTAGGAGAAATACCTAATGTAGGTGATGGGTTGATGGGTGCACCAAACCACCATGATATGTGTATATCTATGTAACAAACCTGCACATTCTGCACATGTATCCCAGAACTTAAAGTATAATAATGTGAAAGAAGAAACTGGAAAAAAATCCCGATATTTATGTGGAACCACTAAAGACCCTGAATAGCTACAGCAATCTTGAGTCAAAAGTAGATATAACTAATGGCTAATGATGTTGAGCATCTTTTCATGTGCTTATTTGCCATCTTCATTTATCTCTTATTTAGTGAAATGTCTGTTCAGATCTTTAGTGTATTTTGTATTGGGTGTTTTATTTTCTTATTATGCAGTTTTTGTAACACTTTAAAAATTATTTTGGATATAAGTCCTTTACTAGGTACAGGTTTTGAAAATATTCTCTTCCCATTTGTGACTTGTCTTTTGTTTTCTTAAGAGTGTCTTTTGAAGAGCAAACTTTTTCAGTTATTCATTTTCTTTCTTTTTTTATTTATGCTTTTTTGTGTTTTCTAAGAAATCTTTGCCTAATCTAATGTTTTTCTTCAGATTTTTTTATAGTTCCATTTTACAATTTGATTGATCACTCTTTTGAGTTAATCATGTGAGAGTGAGAGGCAAGGATTGAGGTTTTTTTAAGGTGTGTAATTTTTGTTTGATCTATGGATGTACAACCACTCTAGCACCATTTGTTGAAGAGACTGTACTTTTCCATGGAATAGCCATGGCACCTTCTTTGACTATCTGTTGTCTATACTCTATTCCATTCCATTGATCTATCGTTATGTTAATACCACACTTTCTTGATTACTCTAGCCTTATATAAGTCTTGAAATCAGTTTGTGTGAGTACTCCACCTTTGTTATTTTACAAAATTGTTTGGCTTTTGGAGGTCCCTTGCATTTTGGCAAATTTTAGAATCAGCTTGTCCATTTGTATGCAGGTATCTGCTGAGATTTTTATTTTGTTTATATTGAATTCATATATCAACTTGTTAAGAACCGTCCACTTAACAATGTTGAGGCTTCCAACCCATTAATATGGAATATTTCTTTTTGACTCAGTTCTTTAATTACTCTTATCAGTGTTATATAGTTTTTAGTGTATAGGTCCTAAATATATTTTCATAAATGTATCCCTAAGTATTTCATATCTTGGGATTTATTATAATTGCCATTTTTTTCAAACTGAAATTTCCTATTTATTGGTAAAATATAGAAGTATATTTGATTTTTGTAGACTGACTTTCTTTCTTGAGATATTGCTAAACTCTATAAGGCAGGAAAAAGAAATACAATCATATAGATTGTGAAGAAATGAAAACAGCCCTTTATTTGCAGTTAATATGATTATGTACATGAAAGATGCTAAAGAGCTTGTATTAATTTTTTAATTAAAAATGACAACCCAGATGCCTTTAGCAGTGGTTCCCAGACATGGTCCTAGACCAACTGCATCAAAAACTTCAGGAGACCATTAAGAAATGCTCTCTGCTGTACTCATCTTAGGAGAGTCTTATTTAAAACACAGAGAAGGAGAGCTTGTCATTTTTGTTTTTGAAAAGTTACCTAGGTTGTGTTGATACAGCTGTTTACTTATGCTTATTTACAGCATTCAGGGGTGGGGAATCATGAAAATTCTGGGACAATTACCCAAGTTTCTCTGTAGGGTGCATGGCAGATGTATTTCATGATCACTAAAAAGGGAATTTTGTGGGAAGAGATTTAGAGGGAAGCAGCCAGTTCAGTGGAGGGCGTGTTGTGTTGTGCTGCCTGTGAACACCAGGCACAAGTTCCTTATTGGCATCTGGCATCACAAAAGACCTCTGAGCTGGGGAAAGATATGTCAGACTCATACATCTTGGACATGAAGAGAAGAGAGTAGTTACCTTGTGCAATGATGATTTCACTACAGAAGGAAAGGTTCTGTGTTTGCTTTGATTTTGAATGAAAATTAGAGCTCTTAAGATGAAATGCTTTCATTGTGTGCCTGAGCACTTAGAAAATGGCTCTTCACTGGATTATTGGTCAAGGTAGAGATGCTTTAGAAGGTAAATTCAGTATTTATTTATTTTGTATTTCACCTTGTCACTAAAAACATTTCAAGTAGCTGTCAAGAGTAGATAATTTTTGAGAATATTAAGTGATTTGATGATGACAACGACGAAGAAGAACAGGAGAAGAAATGGCAAGAGGAGGAAGATGGGAACAAATTGCAGACAAGAAAAAATGGAAAAATGTACGTATGTAGGTATTTATTTTTTTTCTTTTTTGAGACAGAGTCTCACTCTGTCGCTAAGCTGGAGTGCAGTGGCGCAATCTTGGCTCACTGCAACCTCTGCCTCTCAGGTTCAAGCGATTCTCCTGCCTCAGTCTCCTGAGTAGCTGGGACTACAGGTGCACACCACCACACCCAGCTACTTTTTGTATTTTTAGTAGAGACCGAGTTTCACCATGTTGGCCAGGAGGGTCTTGATCTCCTGAACTCATGATCCACCCGCCTTGGCTTCCCAAATTGTTGGGATTACAGGCGTGAGCCACCACACCTGGCCAAAAAATGTATTTATTAAGGCCTGAATAAATATTATGAGTCAGTTTTAAGACATACTGGCAGCTTATATGACAAATTCTCTCTCTCCCTCTTTTTTCAATATATATGTTCATATTATTTATAATTGAAACTGATCTGGGGCTAATATCAGGTAAGAATTTACTCCAGATATTTTCATAAAGAATTATATTTTATGTAATGCAATGAACAAAGTTCTCAACAATATTTTTAGGATCGTAACTGAGTTTTGTTACAAGGAATATTTATCTTCCACTTCTGAAGTTTCCCTCCATGTGGAGGACGCTTTTTCACAGAAACGCTCCTGGTGTCCCCATGCCCTTAGTTGCCTTGCAATTTGGTGGAAGGCAAAATTTGTCATGGAAGGCACAGTTTCCTCCTTGCGAGAGGGCAGCTTGCTGGACACACTCTTTCCTTTGCTCCTCTAAGTTGCTAGCCCTTATATAGGAACCCCCATTGCAACCAAAAATAATGGGAAAGGCTTCCAGGTCATTATTGTCTATGGCTGGTTGGGTTCATCTCTTGATTCTGTGAACTAAACTTAGTAATCCTATGGCCTGAAGAGTCTTTAATATTATTTTATCAGTTAAAATACGATATGTTGGATTTCCACCTATTTGCTTGTTTATTTCTCAATTGGCTCAGATCTTGCATTGGGAATAGATGTCTACTTCACTGGGATGCCTAGAAGTGAAATAGTTTCCACCAAATTGTTTATTTAAAGAAATAATCAATAGAAGCTTATGTCATAAAAAGAAAATGCAATTCTGGATGAGTAATTCTATGGCGGGGAAATTTGGTATTGGTACGCAGTATTTTGCTGGATTTTTGAGGTCTAGGAATGTGTTTTAGAATATCTAGGAGAGAGTGGTTGGCCCACATGGCTTTCAATTCACTCTGTTTGCTAGAAATTAGTAAGAAGAGCCATTTGTTTGAGAATCAGGAGACCTTCCTTGTGGCTTTACCTCTGCTACTGGATTAATAATTATTAGGTGAAAAGCATCTCGGGAACTCACCCTTCCTCTTCTCTAAGACTCTGTTTCCCAGACCCGCAGATGAACACACTAACCAGGTAGCTTGTCTTGTGTCGTGCCCTAAAGATTCTGGGCCAATTGTCTGGTGAGCAACCTTTGAATCTGGATTTCATGCAGATTCATGAAGCAAGGTGTTTTCCACTTAAGAACCCATAATTCTCTGAACTTTCCAACTGATAGATGTTAGTTTCTATTACATCTTTTTTTTTTTTTTTTTTTTGAGATAGGGTCTCACTCTGTCACCCAGGCTGGAGTTCAACAGTGCGATCTTGACTCACTGCAACCTCTGCCTCCTAGGTTCAAGCGATTCTCCTGCCTCTGCTTTCCAAGTAGCTGGGACTACTGGCGTGCGCCAACATGTCTAGCTAATCTTTGTATTTTTAGTAGAGATAGGATATTGCCTGTTGGCCAGGCTGGTCTCAAACTCCTGAACTCAGGTGATCTACCTGCCTCGGCCTCCCAGAGTGCTGAGATTACAGGCATGAGCCGCTGTGCCTGGCCCATTTCATCTTTGTATGTCACCAACCACAACACTCCCAACGTCATCTTCATATGTATTTTTTTATGCAAAAGACTTTATTGAATTGCGTGGTGATGGTACACCTGTAGAGGTTGGACACTGCAGAGCACGGCCTCATGTTCTCATCGTCACTCTTCATTTGAGGACTCCAGATGACGCAGAGCCAAGAGGCCCATCCAGTTTGCTTTGTGCTAGGAGTGACATGCAACCCATGGTTTTAGCAGCTGGTTGACAGATCCAGGTTGTGGCGAACATGACCCCACTTGGTTCGCTTCAGATCACTCATTACTCCTCTGCGTGTGGTGCTCCATAGAAAAACAAAAGCTGCCCACCTGGAGGAGCCTGAGGCGTCTCAATGGAGCTTTGACAATGCACCTTATCAGCCGACTGCTCCTGGACACAAATGAGGAACCTGTTAGACCAAGTGTCTTATCAATCTGCAGTTCGTAAATTTGCATAGATAGGATTTTTGATGCAATGTCATGGAGCAGCCCCACAAATGCTTTGTCAATGTGCTGTGCTAATCAGAGGAGAGTCTGTTTTAATATTAATAATGTCACGGTGGGCCGAGCTTAGTTCTGGGCGGCGAGGTAGATCTTTATGGAAATGGCAGGACATGAAGTAGGGAGCACTAAAATGTGGGAGAAAAGTGGATTCACTGCTGCTTTTCTTCCATAAAAAGACCAGAGATAGATTATCCATCATTTGTCAGCTCTCAGACCTGTCTGTAGAAACCATTACACATGTTTTAGAGAGCAAATTGACTGACAGCACTGCAAAAATGAGGAAGACGGTTTTCAGTGATGTGAAGTGGGTTTTCTAACACAACAAAGGTAGTTGATAGTGGGTCCAAAAATCTAGTATCATTTACATTGGGAAAACAGTAAGTACATACAGCAAGACCTCGTTTAATGCTGTCAATAGGTTCTTGGAACTGCAACTGTAAGCAAAGCCACATAGAACAAACCAATTTATCATAGGCTAATTTTTACCAACAAGAATTAAGTTTTTACAGCATATTCCTGGGTACAAAACTTCACCAAACTTCTGAGTAAAACCCCCAACACTTCTAACATTAGACATTAACATACCTGTAACCTATGCATACATTTAAGAGAAATTAATAAAAGTAAGCAAGATACTTAGCACTTCCATTTTCTGTGAAGCAGTGAGTGACAGCAGTCACAGTGGTGGTGGGTTAAATCAAAGAATAAATGTTTGTAAATCAAAATTCATAAGAAGTACCCACCACCACACAGTTCAAATGCTGACAATCACAAACATGTCAGGATCACCACATGATCATTTATTACCATGCGTTTGTTGGATTATCATATACTTTCTACGAATTTTCATTGACAATAGTTTGTCTTCATTCATCCATTCATTTTTCAGCCTGCCTATTCCAATTCAGGGTCATAGGTGGCTAGAACTTATCTCAGCAGCATAGGGCCACCCACATACACCCTCCCTGTGCCCGACAGGGACCACGTAGATTTGCGAATTCACCTCATGGGCACATCTTTGGGATGTGGAAGGAAACCAGAGTACCTGGAGGAAATCCCACACAGACCTGGGGAGAATGTGTTCACTCCATACAGTGGCCCCAGCCAAGAATCGATTTCTTTTATCATCAATGTTATGACAAAAGGATGTTGAAGAAATAACATTATTTGAGGACCTACTGTGTATGATTTTTCCTGTCAATTTCCAACTTCCTCTGTGAAGGTATTATTTTTTCATTGCTTAGCTATCACATACGAAGTATCTAATATCTGATGGTTTCCTAATTCATACATTACATGCCTTACCATCTTCATTTCCACCAGCTCACCAAAGCTGATAATCATGCCACTGACTTAGTGAGTTTCTGAAATGAAGCAGAGATGAGGGGCATGAGCCTGGCAAAATTTGGTTGACGTGAAGCCACAGGGGCTCAAAGATGTGGAAAATCCTAAGACATGAAGTAGTCCACAGTTCATTCAATGGTTGCATTTCTGAAAAGATACTGGGATTATCCGATTTTAAATAAGGAACATTAGAATAGAACAACTGTGTGAGGTACAGACTGAGATTGCTTTGTATAGCAAACAGCACAGTGGCCACAGAGCCAGCAACTCACAAGTTTATTTTAGTAGCTTTAAAATACAGTCAACACTTGAACAACATAAGTTTGAATTGCACGGGCACAATTATATTCAGAGTGTCTTCTGCCCCTGCCACTCCTGACGCAGCAAAACCAACTCCTCCTCTTCAGGCTGCTCAACGTGAGGATGACAAGGATAAAGACCTTTGTGATGATACACCTTCACTTCATGAATAGCAAATACTTTTCTCTTCCTTATGACTTTTAAAACCTGTTCTTTACTCCAGCTTGCTTTATGGTAAGAATATAGTATAAAATACATGTAACATATAAAATATGTATTAATTTACTGTTTATGTTAAAGGCAAAGCTTCCAGTCAACAGTAGGCTGTTAATAGTTAACTTTTGGGGGAATCAAAACTTATATGCGAATTTTTGACGGCGTGTGGGAGGTTGGCATCCCTAACTCCACATTGCTCAAGGGCCAACTGTAGTGAGTATGTGCTGAGGTTCTGAAATAATATAGACCCTACAAATTATAGGCACTTTCTGAAGATGAAATTGTTAGTCACCATAGAAAACAGAGGGGCTTAGAAAAACACGTTCTTGCTGTTATTTTTTTTTCTCTTAAGAAGGATATGATGCTGGTGATTCTAATATAGCCCATCACACTTTGAGGAGAAAACTCTATCATCTGTATATAAAATAACTTTTGTTTCTAGTCCAGGCATAAAAATGAAAAATTCTTAAAAATCATGTGGTCATTATATTCATTCCATAAAAGCACCTTCTTTGCCCCACCTTTTGCTATCTTAGATTTTATATATTTATAATGTCAAAAATTGATAAAATTTTGTGTCTGTAAACATCAGTATTGAGTTTAAAAGCCTCCAAAAATGTTATAGTTTTGTGAAAAATAAGACTGGTCAAATTAGTCTGATCTCTTTTCTGTGACAGAATGAACATGCTGGCCAGCCAGAAAGACAAGGGTTTTAATGCGTGCTGACCTACATAGATTTTATAATTAGAACATTCACATGGCATCATCTAGGAGCAGAAGTGAAAGAGAAGCAGTCACACAGACCCTGGCTGAGAGACGCAGCCCCACATGGCCACATTGAAGCCATTCTAGTTGCGGCAGGCCAGCACTGCCATGTCTTACGGCACAGGGTTAATTTTAAGCATTTTGGCTATATTTTATTTTGTTTTATATTCTTAAGAGGGAGAAGGAGAGTTAGCTCTTGACTGAAGAGTTAATTCTGGTTTTAGTTTATCCTCAATTCTCAGACCTTGGCTTATCCTTTTAGTTTTCGTAGCAGAGAATATCAAAAGTAGGTATAAGCTTAACTAATAACTTGAGTGAGATGCAACCCTCTGGGGGAAGGCTCTTAACTAGTATTTTCTACACCAGAGGAATAAGCTACAATACAGTCTAGCAGTTCTCCTTAAGTCTTAAGGCTAGTTCCATATCATCATCAATCTAGGAATTACTGTTTCTGGAATTATATTTAAGCGGCAGAATTTCAGTCTTTTTGATTCTGTTCTGTTGTGCTTAACTAAAACCTGTTCAAATGCTGGGTTGTTTTGAAAAGCAAGGTATCCTATTTATAGAAACATATAAATTGGAAAGAAAAATTGAATATGGCAATTTCATACATTTTGCCAGGTAATCTTAGGTGTCTGGAGAATACCAACTGTTCATACTCATTAATGCTTTGGCCCCCAGAACTCTTGGATTTGGGCAGGGAACGAGTGAAGGAGATCAAAGTGGCAAAGTTAATTGGGCAAATACTGCATGACACGGAGTGTGATGATGGCTTGCTTATACTCCCCGTAAGCCTAGTGTATGAGGTGTCTGTTGCTACCTCATTGCTCTAAAACCTAGCAGCTGAAGACAATGCCCACGAATTCTCTCTCACATTTTGTGAGGGTGGGGTTCTTTGTATAGCTGGGCGCTTCTGGCTCAGTTTCTCATGAACAGGCAAGCTGTTGGCTGAGACTTCAGTCATCCGAAGACCTGAGGGGGCTGGAAGATCCCGGGGCTATTGGCAGGAGCCACAGTTCCTTAGTCTGTGGGGCTGTCCATGCGGGTGGGGTTGCTCATCACCTGGCTTCTGGCTTCCCCTAGAATGAGTGATCTGAGAAAAGATGTGTGTGTGTGTGTGTGTGTATGTGTGTGTGTTCATGTGTGTGTGTGTGCGTGCATGTGTGTGTCTGTGTGAAAGAGAGAGACAGAAAGAGAGAAGATGGAATCACAATGTCTTCTATAACATAACTTCCAAAGTGACACACCATTACTTCTGCCACAGTGCAGCGATGGTGGGTGGGGTCATCGGGCCTGCCTTGGGGCTCCCATGGCTGCAAGGGGACTGAGTAGAGTTGAGGCTCTTTCTAGTCCTCTGACTGTTTGATGTCGAAATTTATCAGAAAAATGAGGCCCATTCTGCTTTCCTTTTTGACCTCATTAAATAAAAGTAAGGAATGTTCTAATGAGATTCTCTTTTGGAATAAAGTGAATGCCAGAAATACCTTATGATATTCATAAGGATGGAAAACACTTTTGTAAACTTGTATCTCTTTGTCTATGGCCCTTATAGTCTACAGAATGGGAAGTGCTGGGCTTGGTAAATTGTGGATATGTTCCTCTAAGCTGGAGGCTTGGACTGGAACACCTGTACACATTCGGTGCAGGAGACCAGAATCCTAGTCCTGCCTCGGCCCAAGCTCCCCATATGGCATCAAAGCCACTGAATCCTGATGACACAGGGGGTGGATCACAGCAAGTCAAGATGTCCAGGAAGGTGTAGACAGAAAGAATCTCTGAAGACACCCAGAGTATTTACAAGTAAGTCAAGGGGAAAATGGGTCCAAATCTTACTCCTCAGTAAATAATCCTGGCCTATGTGACTGAGTCTGGGAGAGAATTATAGGAGTGGTTCTACATGTTGTTCTCCCAAAGCATCTTTCCACCAGCTCACACAATTGAAGCTCTGGCTGGCACATGCACACAGAGCAAGTGCCTGCCTTCTGCCAGGCCACCAATACAGGGCAGTTGCATCTAATGAGATGGAGGCCCATTGTAGGATAAGATTAGTGATTACGTAAGATTATGTTCTGTCCTCAGGCTGTAAGAGGCTTACACAGCAGTGGAGATTTGTGTAAATGTTATTAAGTTCAGCTAATTAGGACTTCTCTAAACCCGAGAAATCTGGATTCCAGAAGCAGAGATGAGAACACTTGGACCAGTTTGCTGAGTTACAAAGCAGCTTACCTTTGCCTGTGGCTGGTGCTTGTTTAAATCTTTGAGTAGTAAAGGTTTTGGCTGGGGATATTCAGTCTAGCCTGAATAGAGCAACTGTCTTTAAAAACTTGGACTTATCTACCAGAGACACTACAATTTTGACCTTTTGACTGTAATTATACAAGCAGAGTCTATCCAGTCCAGACCATTTAAAAAAATGTGAGGAGGCCCGATTTCCCCTGAAGAAAAGAAAGCACTTTTGAACATGATACAACCTGTTTTCTGGATTGAGAATGACAGAGGTGTCTCTTTACAGATGTTAGATATGCCTGAGTGCACCTGCTCCTAATAATAATGCATGAGTCATTGCTTTTCCTCAGTTTCTGCCTGACTGATGCAGGAAAATCATCCTTCTGGTTCAGTTAAGTCTCTTTCACGTTCCCCTGATCTTTCCCTATGCCATCCTGCACTTGCTCAATGCACTGAAGTTTCAGGGCCCTTATAGACTTCAGAACACCTCTAGCCTTTGCCTAGGTGCATATTCAAAATCCGTTAGATATGCCGTTTTAGCAGCTGTTTTCTGTCAAGGTGTTTGTATTCTAATTGATACGGTTTGGCTCTGTGTCCCCATCCAAATCTCATCTCAAATTGTAATCCCCACATGTGGATGGAGGGACCTGTAATCCCCATGTGTTGAGGGAGGGAGGTGATGGTTCTATAAGGGACCATGAGATCTCATGAAAACTCACTCACTATCATGAGAACAGCATGGGGGAAACCACACCCATGATTCAATCCAATCCACGATCCGTGATGATTCCCCCTTGGCTTTCTCTTCTCTCTCTCCTGCTGCCTTGTGAAGAAGGTGTCTTCTTCGCCTTCCACCGTGATTGTAAGTTTCCTGAGGCCACCCCAGCCATGCGGAACTGTGAGTCAATTAAACTGCTTTCCTTTATAAATTACCCAGTCTCAGAGAAGTTCTTTATAGTGGTGTGAGAACGGATTAATACACTAATATGTGCTGAAAGGGCTGGGTACACAACAGTCACCCAAAAGCAGCTCTCCTAGACGGTGGGGGGGCTTCAGGTCCACTCTCAGTGCTGAGTCCCCTGAATGGCGCTGATTTACTCTCTGTATTTTCTGTCACGTGGTACTCAGCAGAGTGTGTGATGTAGGGTTATGTCCTGGTGTGTGATGTAGGGTTATGTCCTGATGGGGAACGTTGGCTTAAAACTTGTCTTTGCTTTGAACCACTCTCTACTGCCTGTTGAACAATTAAATCATTTCATCGAGAAATCTTGCTCCTCCCATGAACAGCACAAGCAAGTGGGGGTGCAACAGATGAGGGGTCTTGGTTGTTAATTACTTCATGCTAACTTTGCATGTCCCAGGCTACTATTAGCTAATTTGGTTGGAATTCTAGAGTAATGGCTAAGAACTCCAGCTCTGGAGATATATTCTCTGAGTCTAAATCCTACCTTTGCTCACAGACCTTGAGCAAGTTACTTACCTTCTCAGACATCAATTTTCTTGTCTAAAAATAAGTATCAATCTGTCTGTCTGTCTATCTATCTATCTATCTATCTATCTATCTATCTATCTATCTATCTATCATCTAGTCATACCCCATATATTGTTGTAAAGATTAAACAAGTAATTCCTGCGGTGTTAGAAAGTTCCAGGCATGTAGTAAGCATTTAATAAATGTTAGCTTTTAAAATAATCTAGCAGCCTCCTTAAAACCACCCATCTCTTTTTTATTTCTCCAACTTTTATTTTAGTTTCAGGGGGATACATGTGCAGGTTTGTTACATGGGTAGATTGTCTATCACTGGGGTTTGGTGTATAAATGATTTTATCACCTAGGTAGTGAGCATAGTACCTGATAGGTAGTTTTTTTGCCCCTGCCCCGCCCCCACTCCAGCCCCAAATAGGCCCTGGTGTGTGTCATTCCTCTCCTAGTGTCCATTTGTTCTCAATGTTTAGCTGTCACTTATAAGTGAGAACATGTGGTATTTGATTTTCTGTTCCTGCTTTAATTTGCTTAGGATAATGGCCTCCAGCTGCATCCATGTTGCTGCAAAGGATGTAATTTCATTCTCTTTTATGGCTGTATAGTATTCCTTTGTGCATGTATACCACATTCTCTTTATCCAGTCCACTGTTGGTGGGCATCTTAGTTGATTCCATATCTTTGCTATTGTGAATAGTGTTTCAGTGAACATACAAGTGTATGTCTTTATGCTTTATTGTAAAACAATTTATATTCCTTTGGGTACATACCCAGTAATGGGGTTACTGGGTTGAATGACAGTTCTGTTTTAAGTTCTTTGAGAAATCCCAAAACTGTTTTCCACAGTGGCTGAACTAATTTACACTCCCACTGGCAGTATATAAGTGTTCCCTTTTCTTTGCAACCTTGCTGACTAACATCTGTTATTTTTGGGTTTTTAATAATGGCCATTCTGACTGGTGTAAGATAGTGCTTCATTGTGGTTTTGATTTGCATTTCTCTAGTGATTAGTGATGTTGGGCAGGTTTTCATATGCTTATTGGCTGCATATATGCCTTCTTTTGAGAGGTCTATTTATGTTCTTTGCCCATTTTTTAAAATGGGATTGTTTAATTTTTGTTTGTTGATTTAAGTTCCTTACAGATTCATTTGTTGGATGTATAGTTTGTGAACATTTAGTCCTGTTCTGTAGGTTGTCTCTTTACTCTGTTGATAGTTTCTTCTGTTGTGCAGAAGCTCTTTAGTTTAATTAGGTCTCACTTGTAAATTTTTGTCTCTGTTGCAGTTGCTTTTGGGTACTTAGTCATAAAATCATTGCCTATGATTTTATGTCTAGAATGGTATTTCCTAGATTTTCTTCCAGGTTTTTATAGTATTAGGTTTTACATTTAAGTCTTTAATCCATCTTGAGTTGAATTTTGTATATGGTGAAAAGAAGGGGTCCAGTTTCCATCTTCTGCATATGGCCAGCCAGTTCTCCCAGCACCATTTATTAAATTGGGAGTCATTTTTCCATTGCTTGTTTTTGTCCACCTTGTTGAAGATCAGCTGGTTGTAGGTGTATGGCTTTATCTCTGGTTTCTTGAATGTGTTACATTGGTCTACCTGTTTGTTGTTGTACCAGTCGCATGCTGTTTTTGTTACTGTAGCCATGTAGTATAGTTGGAAATCAGGCAGTGTGATGGCTCTGGCTTTGTTCTTTTTGCTTAGGATTGCTTTAGCTATTTGGGCTCTTTTTTTGATTCCATGTCACTTTTAGAATGGTTGTTTCTAGTTCTGTGAAAAATGACATTGGTAGTTTGATAGGAATAGCACTGAATCTGCAAAGTGCTTTGAACATTACAGCCGTTTTTACAATATTGATTCTTCCTATCCTTGAGTATGGAATGCTTTTCCATTGGTTTGTGTTGTCTCTGATTTCTTTCAACAGTGTTTTATAATTCTTATTGTAGGGACCTTTTTTTACTTACCTTTCTGGTTGGTTATATTTTTAGGTATTTTATTCTTCTTCTGGTTATTGTTAATGGCATTGCATTCTTGATTTGTTTCTCAGCTTGGATGTTATTGGTGTACAGAAATGCTACTATTTTTTTACATTGATTTTGTATCCTGAAAATTTACTGAAGTTGTTTATTAGTCCCAGGAGCTTTTGGACAGAGACTCAGGGGTTTTCTACATATAGAATCTTATTATCTGTGAAGAGAGGTGGTTTGACTTCATCTCTTCCTATTTGGGTGCCTTCTATTTCTTTCTCTTGCCTGATTGCTCTGGTTAGGACTTTCAGTACTATGTTCCCTGGGAGTGGCAACAGAGGGTATCCTTGTCTTGTTCCGGTTCTCAAGGGGAATGCTTCCAGCTTTTGCCCATTCAGTATGATGTTTTCTGTGGGTTTGTTTTAGATGGCTTTTCTTATTTTGAGGTATGTTCTTTCAGTGTCTAGTTTGTTGAAGGTTTTTAACATGAAGAGATGTTGAATTTTATTGAAAGCCTTTTCTCCATCTATTGAGAGATCATGTGGTTTATGATTTTAGTTCTGTTTGTGTGATGAATCACATTTATTGGTATTCATATGTTGAACCAGCCTTGCATTCCAGGAATAAAGCCTACTTGATCATGGTGGATTAGCTTTTTGATGTGCTGCTGGGTTTAGTCTGCTAGTATTTTGTTGAGGATTTTTACATCTGTATTCATTAGGGATATTGGCCCGAAGTTCATTTTTTTTCGTCATGCCTCTGCCAGGTTTTGGTAACAGAATGAGGCTGGCCTTATAAAATGAGTTAGGAAAGAGTCTCTCCTCCTTGATTTTTTGTAATACTTTCAGTAGGATTGGTAACAGCTCTTTGTATGTCTGGGAGAATTTGGCCATGAGTCTTTCTGGTCCAGGTCTTTCTTTGTTGGTCGGTTTTTAAATTACTGATTCAACTTTGAAAATCATTACTGGTCTATTTAGGATTTCAATTTCTCTGAAAATTTCCAGTCTTTGTAACTGCCAGCATTTCCCGCTCCATATTCTTACTTGTATGCATGCCCTGTTGTATTGCTTTTCTTGTTCATGCTTGTGTATGTGCTTATTCTCCTTTGAACAGAAAGGCATGCAAGGAGGGGAGAAATGTAAACTTGTTGATTCTGACTCAATAATTTTATCTACATATTTAGCAAAATTCCAAACAACATCTTAATGCTTTTCCTTTCAGAATTTGACCTGTCTGTTTCTGAAGTACATCATGTGGAAGTACATAAGAAGAAAATTGTTTATTGTAAATTAATAATGGGGCCACAACCTTATAAAACATTGCATGGGGTACTCAGGGTAGGATAATTGAAAGGACTCACAAACTCCAGAGGGAGCAGTCACACACATAATGATAAAGAATGCAATAAACAGCCAGGGGCGGTGACTCATGCCTGTAATCTGAGCACTTTGGGAGGCTGAGGTGGGCAGATCACGAGGTCAGGAGATCAAGACCATCCTGGCTAACACGGTGAAACCCCTGTCTCCAGTAAAAATATAAAAAATTAGCCAGGCGCGGTGGTGGGCACCTGTAGTCCCAGCTACTTGGGAGGCTGAGGCAGGAGAATGGCATGAACCTGGGAGGCACAGCTTGCAGTGAGCCGAGATTGCACCACTGCACTCCAGCCTGGGCAACAGAGTGAGACTCCATCTCAAAAAAAAAAAAAAAAAAAAAAAAGAATGCAACAAATAGGAGGAAGTACAGGTAATCATAATCATAAAGTGATTCAAACTTGTTCAGGTGCAGCTGTCACCCAAGCCTCCATCCTTTCTCACTTTCACAGGATTTGCTTCACAAACTGCTGAGAAATAGAACCCAGTGCAATATCTATAGTCTAGAAGTAGACACCAGGAAGTTCAGGAAGAAGAATCCTGAGGCATCTTTCATATCCTGCTGGACATGCAGCTAATGCTAGAATGTGTCACCAATTAAAGTAGGTGAAAATCACCTATCACTTTATTCCTAAACGAGGTAAACAAGCCAACACTGCACATATCCAGGAAATTTTCAGATGTTGAACAGCACATTGTAACTCATTGCCACTCCCATCTCATCCTTATTTTGGCCAAGGATCAGGAACAGATGTCTAGGCAGCCCCAGGAGTACTCATAAGGCTGCCCCAGTGTAGCTGTAAGGCAGCCTTGTTCCTATACAGTTCTGAAGATGCACTAGGAAGACACATATGCAAAACACTATGGATTCATGAAGATTTAGACATATAAGGAGTGAAATATATATTCAAATCGTGCTTCAAATCAGTGAGGCAAAGATATATTATTTGATAAACTGTATTTCAGTATGTTCTAGGCATTTGTGATTTTTCCAGAGTAATAATTTCTATTTAATTATATAAATGACTTTTGATTCGATTTCTTGGTTGCTCACGGACTTTTCTGATGGTAATATGTCAGTAGGATACTAAGAATACTCAAATTTAAGGAAAACGTATTGTTGTAGTTCTGTGTCAAACTTCTCAAAATACAATGTCCTACATGGCTTTGGTGACAGAGATGCTGGAAAAATAGGAAAGATAAAGAGAAAAATACTGTATTTTTTTTTTTTGCTTTAGGTTAATCTTTACTGAAATTCCATACAATTTACTAAGAAACTTCTTTTTATTTGATTTTCAGATATTTTCTTTTTAATGAAGCTATTTTTTTTACAACAGTCTGCTGTTTACATTTCAGTGTGTCCAATCAAGAACTTTAACACCCATATATCTTACAGTTTCTCTTTTTATATGGCAATGTTTTTATGAGCATGTTTAAAAATGCCCTTTAAAGATATACATTTATGTTTATTTATTATCTTCAAAAACACAATGTTTGTTAATTATCATTTGTATGTATTGAGTAATACGCTCAATTCTGCCTCTTGTCTGTTTCAGAGTAATAGAGTTCCTTGGAGATAAAGTATAGGTATGCTGGTCATTTAAAAATTGTCTGTTTTATTATTATTATAAACTAGTATATTGACATTCTGTGCTAGAGTCGGCTAGCCTGGCTTGTGGAAGACAGGATTAGTTTAAATCGTCTCCCTGGAGCTTTTGTTAAATGCCCTTCATCCTCCAGAATTGAGAATAAGAAAAACATTTTATAGCAGAAGTCAGAGACAAGATCCTGCTACAAAATGAATTAGGTATAGTGCATATGAAGGTCAAACAAAACAGCATTTTGGCACAATTCCTGATCAGAAAAAATCTAACATTCCAAGCAACTTTGGTTACAATATTATAATTACATTACAATATTGTAGCATTTTGCAATCTATGTGTCCTAGTTTTATACTAATGACTAATTCTTAACTAAATATACATGCATATTTTAATAGTTAAGACATATATTTACAACAGAAATCTGTCGTCTATCGATAACAGCAAATGAGCCTAAAAAAGATTTCATCAGTACAAATGCACTCTTTTCTTTTCCTGTTCTTTATGAATTAGAAAGCTTAGTCAGTGATTGCTATAAATTATAGGCTTCTAATATTACACCTAACAGTCATAAAATTACCAGGTTCTTATCTATTTCCCATTAATTTTCTATTTGTGGAGTATCCGTTTTGGAATGAGAGGAGAATTGCACAAGAGATTCTAAACCAGGAAAAGGAATAATAGTAAAAATTGGAAATGTTCTGGCAAACAAGAACAGAGCTATTCTCATTTCATGTCCTTGGCTCCTCCACATTCTAGCTTGAAGATTCTAGCAGAATCTGTGCTATTTTCAAAATAATGCTGCTGTTTCAAAGTAAAGCAGGATATTGATAGCAACAGTGAGTTTGACTCAATAAAATAAAAAATAAATATATTCCATCTTAAATGTAATGGAGATCTGCTGGCTTTCCTTTTTTGTTGAATTTATATAGGCAGCTCTTGCTAATGAGGATGAATACTTCCTAATTTGGCATATATTTATTTGGGGACCCACTAAGCATTTATAGATGTTTCCTACATGAATTTCATAAAGCAAATAAGGATAACAGAAAATTAAACCCATTTGATATTTAAAATATAACACATGGAAAACCACTTTGAAACACTAGGTTTTTGTGCATTTTTTTTTTTTTTTCGAGACAGAATCTCACTCTGTTGCTCAGGCTGGAGTGCAGTGGTGGGATCTTGGATCACTGCAACCCCCACCTCCTGAGTTCAAGTGATTCTCCTGCATCAGCCTCCTCAGTAGCTGGGATTACAGGTGTGCACCACCATGCCCAGGTAATTTTTGTATTTTTAATACAAAATTTTGGCCAGAGTGGTCTCTAACTCCTGACCTCAAGTGATCCACCCACCTTGGCCTCCCAGAGTGCTGGGATTACAGGTGTGAGCCACTGCGCCCAGCCTGAAACACTAGGTTTTTAAGGTGAGTACCTATTCGGGGTTGGTGTGGGGTTGCTACCAGCTGCTAAGTGTGTCTATGCCAATTATCCATTCTGGCACTGGGGAAATGACCACATGGACCCACTGTAAGTCGGACCTGAGCTAAAACTCCATTAATTACCTGACTTCCATAAACCCTTACTTCAACTGGAGGACCACAAGGATGTTTTGGGTCCTTAGGAATCAACGTCAGCTCAGGCCATTGTCTAGTTGTCCCCAAAGTGTCTGATCATTTCTCTTTCCCCAGTGCACAGTTACCCTGGTAAAAGACCGGAGGTCTCCTTGGGGAAGGATGAGAGAAAGATTAACAGCATAAAATGTCAGTAGTGTAGTAAGTCCTTCCTCAAGGAGATCCAGCTCCCTTTCATTCAAGGGGTTCTGGGTATATAAACTGGCTTAAGTCTGGAAACTGATTGAGGGGCCATGATTCTCTGTTTTTATAATTCAAATTAGTCTTTTGTCCATTCAACCTGGAAGTTTTCTGATTACATAAATTAAGTAGGAATATAGTAGACTTCCTATCAATTTCAGTTCTAGGAACACCATCATTAATTAGCCAATGTCAGAGCTCTACATGAGTCAGACTATTCTGATTGCTGATTTGCCTCTGCTGTCCATTAAAGTAGCTATGCCCACCTTACCTTTGATGGTTGAGTGCTGCCACTTGCTCCCTGCCAACTCGGGAACCAGTATTTCCATTGTATTTAAATTTTGTAGTTGAGTGACTGCGGTTCTCCCTGTTAGATCTGACATACAGAGAAAAGCAATTACAGGGCTCTTCAAAGATGCAGGTGCTATCTTCACAAATCTATTTTGTAAGGCATTGGCCAAGCGTATATCTTCTGGACCCTTCCAGATGGGATGAGTAGGTCTAAAGTGACTAATCTACTCCACCTTCCCAATCTCCCTGACCTTTGAAGCCATTCCTCTACATTAAACCAAGGGAGATCAGACATTTCTAGCCTGTTCATGGTGGGCCATTTTTTAATCCATATTTCAGCTAACCAAGCAAATAAACTATTAGAGCCTTTTAAAACTCTCCAAGCTACAACATTAAATGCAGAATCCCTACTTAACAGGCCCAAATCAATAAATTCAGCCTGATCCAACTCTATGTTACTTCCACCATTATCCCACATCCTTAATATCCATTCCCATGCCCATTCACCAGGTTTCTGTTTATATAAATTAGAGAACTCAAGCAGTTCTTTTCAAGTGTAGCACACTACTTCATGGGCACACTCTCAACCTCACCTCTAGGTGCCTTCCAGGGCTTTAGTCTAGTGTTAGGTCTAGAAGCAAATGGGGTGTTGGGGGTGGCTCCTGAGGACAGTCAACATTATCTTGCCTGGCAACTCTCTCAGGGGAGGACAGCACTGTTGCCTCAGGCAATGCAGTGTTTATCTTCCCCAACAAAGGTGGAAAGGCTGATGGCAGCATGGGTCGGAGAGGGGATGTTGCCACTACTGGGGATGGGGAAGCTGTTCCATCTGGCAAAAAAGATTCATCAGAGTTCACAAACTCAGTGTCCCCAGCTTCATCATGATCCTCCCACACATCCCCATTCCAAGTTGCAGGGTCCCATTCTTTTCCAATCAATGCCCTCACTTTAACAGTGGACACCTGGCAAGGCTGTGCATGCACCTTTCATTGCAGGTCAGCCACTTGCATGATAAGAATTTGTGTCTCTTTTGCCACAATTTCAGCTCTTTCTCTACAGGAAATAAGACTCTCACTCAGGGCAATCTTAGCAGATTTGAAGCTCAGTATCTGTTTTTGAAGCCAAGAGTTAGAATCCCTGGGTTCATCATTTTCTTTCAACACATTGTCCAGTGAACTTAGGAGCAACCAACCAGCTTCATTATGTTCCTTGGTTCTCCACATATAGTCAAAGGTATTACGTATAGAGTCACTAAACTCCTTGCTTCTCATAAGCATTGAATCAGGAGTGTCAAATGCATTCATTTTGCATAACTATAAACAGTTCACAACAAGGACTATCAGTGTTCTCCATACTATTGGAAGTAGAGTCCTTAGCATTTTGGGGTCTAATCATATTAAGCGGCCAAATCCAGGAACCCAAAAACAATGAAAGAACTCCATCCTTAATATTCTGTTCCTCTAGAACCACTCCTGGTACCAAAATCTGTATTAGTCAGGGTTCTCTAGAGAGACAGAACTAATAGGATATATATATACGTGTATATATACATATATATACACGTATATATATATATATACACACGTATATATACATATATATACATACATATATACACACACACACACATATATGAGAGTTTATTAAGGAGTATTAACTCACACGATCATAAGGTCTTACAATAGGCCATCTGCAAGCTGAGGAGCAAGGAAGCCAGTCCAAATCCCAAAGCTGAAGAAGTTGAAGTCTGATGTTCGAGGGCAGGAATCATTCAGCATGGGAGAAGGGTTTAAGCTGGAAGGTCAAGTCAGTCTAGTCTCTTCACGTTTTTCTGCCTGCTTTCTTGCCACACTGGCAGCTGATTAGATGGTGCCCACCCAGATTAAGGGTAGGTCTGCCTTTCCCAGCCCACTGACTCAAATGTTAACCTACTTTGGCAACACCCTCAACAGACATACCTAGGATCAATATTTTGTATCCTTCAATCCAATCAAGTTGACACGCAGTATTAACCATCACGGCCAGCATGGTTGGGGCAGTGTAGGGTAGTAGAAAAAATGCCAAGGAAGGAACTCAGGAAACCTGGGCTTGTCACTGCTTTTTTTTTTTTTTTTTCCTGCCACTAACTTTGTTTCATTTTCTTCATTTGTGAAATGACTGTATTGCAGTCAATGGTGTTAAAATTCTGAGAGTTCTAACATTGCCAATGTTTGCATATCCTAGTGTCATCAGTACAGTGTAGGGATTTTAAAAGTTTGATGAATTAAAGATAATAAAAGAATCACACAGGGCAATTATTTAATTTTTTCAGACGCAGTACTTCAAATTCAAAAATATTTTGTTTCAGGCACTGTGTCAGGCACTTATAATATTCATTCTATTGAAATAATTGTCCTCACTTAGGAATTAGAGAAACCAAAGAAAATAATTAATTGAATGTGTTAAGGCTGTATAAATAGGAAATGGCAGGGTAAGGAGAAAACATAAGATCTGCTGTCTCCAATCCAAAACAATTTCCCTAAATCTCTGACTTTGCATAATATTGTCATTTGGATTATGAACAGTATTAACTGATGTTTTCCTGAGTTGTTTTATGGATAGCTATAGAAGATGAGGTTCAGTACGATCTGAAGAAATGCTGATGCAGTGTCTGCCACTAACACTTGAAATTATCTTATATAAAATGATTCTTTTGGAAATAAGTGACCCTTTAATCTTCCTGCATTATGAATTCCTCATAATAAATTAGCGTAACTGCTGACAGAAATGTAATGGTTTTCCATGGTTCTGCATTACTGGCAAGACCATGGTCCCACATGTAAAAAAAAAAAAAAAAAAAGAAATTGCAATTTTGTTACTAGCAAGATAAAAAAAGGTTGGGATTGAAATTGAAGTTCCAACATGTATCAAATAAGGTACAGAAAGAGATAATAAAGTAATGCAGAAGAAGTAATATTTAAAAATACGATGACTAATATTTTTCTAGGATTTTTTGAAAAAAGACATGAATCTTCAGTTTGAAAAAGCACAGAAAGTCTCAATCATGACAAAGAATAACAAATTTTCTCATAGGCACATTATCAAAAAACTGCGACTACCAAATAGAAAAGGTAGACCGTCTACAAAGGAATTGCAAAGGGAATGTCTACTCCTCAGAAGTAAATGTTGTAAGGCGGTGGAGTGGATGAGTGGATTGTTTTCAGTGGATAACGACAATGACCTGCATTGGAATTTTGTCAAAAACTTCCCAGGAAACTATATCACCGTCACAAAAGAGTCTAAGTCCCACATGGCCCCACCATCCTCATTGCTCGGGGTAGAGAATACAAAACATTTCCATTACCTAAAAGCAAAGAAGTAAATATCAAATTCCAAAGAAGTGTCCATCACCATTGCAAGCCATTAGCTTTGGAGAACAGGATAGGTGAGGCTTCAGAGATTCCAGGAAAAATAAAGAGGAGAGTAAGAAACTAAAATGAAGTGTAGAGCAATCACTCTAACAAAACTCCAGCGCTGAGTCTAATCTGCTAAATGTTGGGCTGTGGTAGCCACACGGTAGCAATTTAAAAGTGGATTTTGTAGCTTCCAGGAAACACTGCTTCTTGGAAAGATTCATATTGACAAGGAGTTTTACCTGTCAGAGATGTGTCAGGCAGAGAAAGAAGGTAGAGGAAGAAGTGCCTAATTTGCAGACACAAAAAACACACCAACCTCTTCCCTTTTACCAATACCAGCATCACCATTTAATAAACTGTGGTTTACTAAACTGATGGAGAAGAGGTTTTTGAACTAGGAATCCTGTCCACAAATACCTATGAGTGGGAAAAAATCAAAGCAACTTCATAGAAAGCTTCTCTAAAAAATGCAAATTATAACATTTCCACTGATGAAAATTCTTTCACTTCCTAAAGGAATCATGAAACAAAAGAAAACTAACAGAATAAACACTCCGAACATAATTATATGTATATTATCTAAATATATACAAATATACCCTGAATAGACATTGTCTGAATATATATTAAAACTGAATACATATATAAAATCTGTATGTGTATATATATGTAAATATGTATATATGTATATATAATCTGAACATATATAATTTTCATATATATAATGTACATACACACATGTGTATATAATATATAAATACATATATTTACCAAAGTTAATAGAAATCAAGAAAAATACGGAAGCAAAAGGTGAAAACAATCTCCAAAGTGAAGAGAAAAATTATTAGGGGCCTTAGGGTAAATAATTAAAAAGAAAATTTAATGAAGAACATTGTGGAAAGACAGATAAGAATGAAGGAGATTAAAATAAAATAAACAAAAGTAAAGTTGGTCAGAGGGAAACTGGTTGAAACAGAAAACAGGAAAAAAAATGGTCCAAAATAGATATAAATGGAGCCCTTCAAATCTTCAAGGATCTAGAACTAGAAATACCATTTGACCCAGCCATCCCATTACTGGGTATATACCCAAAGGATTATAAATCATGCTGCTATAAAGACACATGCACACGTATGTTTACTGCAGCACTATTCACAATAGCACAGACTTGGAACCAAGCGCAGTATCCATCAATGACAGACTGGATTAAGAAAATGTGGCGCATATATACCATGGAATACTATGCAGCCATAAAAAAGGATGAGTTCATGTCCTTTGTAGGGACATGGATGCAGCTGGAAACCATCATTCTCAGCAAACTATTGCAATAACAGAAAACCAAACACTGCATGTTCTCACTCATAGGTGGGAACTGAACAATGAGAACACTTGGACACAGGAAGGGGAACATCACACACCAGGGCCTGTTGTGGAGTTGGGGGAGCGGGGAGGGATAGCATTAGGAGATATACCTAATGTAAATGACGAGTTAATGGGTGCAGCACACCAACATGGCACATGTATACATATGTAACAAACCTGTACATTGTGTACATGTACCCTAGAACTTGAAGTATAATAAAAAAAGAAAAAAATTTAATATATAAAAAAATGGAGCCCTTGAAGAAGTAACACAAAATAAAGAAAAACTACCAAAATTTAAAATAGTAATCCAAGTAAAATTTCTAGAAAAAATAAAAACACTTCAACCGATAAATTGAAAGAAGATATTGTTTCTCTGGGAAGATTGAATGGAAATTACTAATTTTGAAACATGGTCTAATAAAAGTATTCATTGGAACCTTCAGAAAAAAGTAACAAATGACTTATATGGTTACATGAATTATGCATGCTTAAAACCAAGCTGTTTCCCAAGTATCAAGGCTTTACAAGAACAACAATAAATGTGCCCAAGAGCACAGGGAACTCAGTGCCTCAGGGCCCTCCTCAGACAGCTGCCAGAAGACGTGCATTGTCCAACTGAGAGGGAGATAACTGGGGAATCTGTAGTACAGAACTAACGGTAATAACTTTATATTTTTAATTGTTGTGCTACATTAAAATAAGAATGTATGCATTCAGACAAAGGAAGAGACGAAAAGGAAAGTACAATGAGATTATTAATCAATACATAGAAAATAGATGTAAATCGAAGGATGTTATTTAAATTCACAGACAGGATAATGGATGGTTAAGCAAGAATAAAGTAGAGAACTCTGATATCACAAAAGGTGTAAGTATACATTAACAACTAGAATGAAATTATGAGCTTTCCAAAAATACCTAAAGAATTTTTAAAATAATTACAATGTGTCATCATATAAAGAAAGAAACCATAAATATGATATAATGAAACCAGTTATTATCACAAAATTATATGACAGTTTTGACACTAATATCAAAAAAGGTGAATAGGGTTAACTCATATATTAAATGAAAATTATTTTCAAAGTGACAAATAAAGTAAACCCAAAGTCATACTGAAAACAAAAACAGACATAAAACATACTGATTTTAAAAAGACTAAAAATAAGGGGATGAGCAAAGTATATACTAGGCAAATGGAAACAATGAGAACAAAATTGGTGTTACAATTCTGATTTTAGACACAATAGAATTTGGGCAAAAACAAGAAGAATTTTTAATGCTGAAACTCACAATGAGGCTTTAACAGTTATGACTATGCATCAAATAACAACTAACCACATAAAACAGAAACTGTAGGTGCAAGGAGAAATAGATATAGACAAACTAATAATAGAAAACTTTAACATACTGCTCTTGGTAAAAGATGGGTCAAGTACACATATAAATATGAATGTAAAGAACATAAATTAACCTCTAGAGTAAAGTAGATGTGTGTATATATATCTTTATATCTGCTGTATCATACTAGACCCTTAAAATAGGAAATATGCTTTTCAAACAATTGCACGGAGACAATTCCAAAAAATATATGTTGATTATATATTTTATCACCAAGAGAGCATTGATCAATTCTATATAGTAAATATGTTACAAACAAAACTCTTTGATAAAAATACATACAAAACCACACAATTTTAAAAGGGATTCTTAAAACAAAACTTCCAAAATTATTTCAACGGAAATTTAAGACCTTTTATTAAACAACTCTTGAAGAGAGGGGAAATATAACTTGAAATTTCAGAATTTCTGGAAAAAAAAGAATAACCTATATGAGAATCAATGGGATAGATTCAAAGCAGTGACTAGAGGAAAATTCATAGCCTTAAATGGCTCTCTATCAGTGAAAATGAAAGAGTGAAAGTAAATGAGTTAAATTTCCAACTTAAGAATTTATTCAAAGAACAACAAAGTAAACAAAATGAAAACACAACAAGAAAATAATAAAGGTAAAGGAAAAAATAGTGAGGTATAGAACAGGAAAATATTAGATTCAACTAATAGTTCAAAAATTTGGTTCTTTGAAGATACAAAAAAATATATGGCCAAGTTCATGAAGAAAAATGAGATGAAACATAAATATACAAAATATAGATTCAGAGAGAATTTAAAAGAATATAAGATATTGTTATACCTCTATGCAAGTAATTTTTAGAAGAATAAAATTTGTCCAAAAAACTTACATTAATTCCCATAGAAGAAGAAAAAAGTTGTCAAGGCATTACCTTACACAAATGTATCAGGCACAGATACTGTCACAGAAGAATTCTACCAAAATATTAAACAAACAGATAATTCCAAAGTTAAAAAAAGTAATTTCAGGGCATAGAAAATGAGTCCAAACTTCTACATTCATTTTACAAGTCAAGATTAACTTTGACCAATTAATAAAAGAAAAGGAAAATATACATCAATGTGGCTTATGAATTTTGATACAAAAATCTTAATGATAATAATTTAGTACACAGGTCGGAGAACCACATTAACCGAAAATTACATCATGACTAAATGGAATTTATAGCATTTATGCAAGTCTAATGTAACATCAGAGAATCTATTAATATCATGTCCCACATTAATGGGTCTAAAAAGAAAAATCATGTGAGGATCTCCAAATGTGTTTAAAAATACTTTGCCAAAATTCAACACACATTCTATATAAAACTTTCAAAAAATGCTATGGATGACTGCTTCCTTAATATCATAACATACAAACATCTAATTTTAAAAACCACACTCTTAATGGAGAGACTAGAGGCATTCCTGTCATGATCAGAAGCAAGGCATGGATGCCTGCCATCTTTATTACTATTAATCATGTTATGGGAAACCAATGAAATTGAGCAAAAGAGAACAGTCAGAAGCAAAAGAATAAGAAGTAAAACCATGATTAACAGGTGAAATAACAGCATATTTAAAAAGCTCTAGAGAAGCAATAATAAAACTAACTCAAACAATGAAATCATTAATCAGGGTAATAGGATATAAACTTTACACACAAAAATCAATAGCTTTCATATGCAGAAAAAACAACCAGTTAGAATATAACGGAACAGAATACCTTATTTATAACAGTAACAAAAGAGATAACATACTTAGGAATAAATGTAATAATTTATACTAATTAAATGATCTATAAAATTCATCTATTAAAAGGCAAATATTTTCAGATTGCATTTTGAAAGTCCGGCGGTATGTTGTTTACAAGAGTATTTACCTAAAACACAGAGACACAGAAGATAGAAAATATAGTGAGGGCAAAAGAATAAACCACAAAGATGTTATCTTAAAGAAAGCTCAATTAGGTATATGAAAATGGTGAAAAGCATTAAGAAGGATAAGGAAGGACATTTCTTAGGGATAAAAGCAATCAAGGAGATATTAATATCATGTCCCTTATTTATGTAACGCCATGGCCTCAAAATATTTAAAGCAACAGGAAAAGAAGGGTGGATTATAAAAATCATTTAAAAATCTACTTTCATTGGAGAGATTTTAATAGGTTACTAGAAGAAATGGATAGATCACTGCCCATTGCATGGATTGCCTCATTTAGTCCTCACATTAATCTTGTGGTAGATATCACTATCTTCCCCAAGGAAGCACACAGTGGTTGAGTAAATTTCCCAAGAGCACACAGCTAGGAAGTGGTAGACTCAGGAATCAAAGTTGTGCTCAGGCTCTGGATACAGAAGGAAAGACCTAGGATTAGGATTAGCTGTGACTTTAGGTTACCTTAAAGTAGTCTATGGTATTTAGGTTCTCAGCTTCCGGTTTGTATAAAGTAAGTGAGGCGTGGGACACCCCATCCCAGTGCTTGGCACATACTGGTCTCAGTAAAGGGGAATTCTCAGCCGCCTCGGCACCCAGCATTCATCATTCCAGACCCCAGCCCTGCTCTCACAGTTAGAACCTGGATGCCTGGACTCACCCTCCTCATCTTCTCCGTTAGGAGCGGACTTGAAAATGGAGGGGAGCTGGGAGATGAAGGGAAATATGGAGGGGGAAGAGAAGTGGGTAGAGGAGAAAGAGGTGAAACAAAACAAAACAAAACCCCAGACCAACCCTGGTTTATAGAATTATACATCTCTCACCAGCAAACATACTGAAAATCTCAGAGGCCATTTGTTTGTTCCTAGTTCTATTCCGCGAAGCTGGGCCTGGCTGTAGCAGACGTTCTTCCACTGACTGAGACATTAGACTGTATTTATTTATTCACTACTATTTATTTATATAGAATATAAAGCACGTATTTTAGAAAATCATTAGCTTAATTCATAACCCAGTAGCTTAGATTTCAGATTTCCAAATGAGCGTCAAGTTTCTTTATCAAGTCAATAAAAAAGCAAGGAAATAAGTCAGTGGTTATCTTGGGGATGGAGATTGCTGGGGATGTCCAGTGGGTTTACCCTCACGAGTCTCAAGGTCTTGTGGTTCCTCTGAAAATCTACTGCACCGTTGATTTACACACAGTGTTTCTACAAACGAGAGTCACACAGTTCTTCAGAATGACCTTGATTTCCATGTGTGCCAAGTACATTTATTGCTGGTCTTACAGCACATATGAATTTCTCTTGGGGGATCTTTAGTACATATTTCCGAAAATACTGAGAAATTCATTGACTTTCTGAAGAGCTGTGCCTTCCAGTTGCCCATCATGTTTTAATTCTAAGCATTAAAGGCCAGCACTTAGAAAGTCTTGCACTCTTCTTCATCTGTACGTGGGCTTGTGCCTCATGGACTTACCAGAGTGGTCCATTCTTTTCTGTTAGGTACATTTTTATTTTACTGTAGTAGTTTACTCTAATGCTGATTTAATGTTGCTAAGTGTATTTACTAAGCATCTTTTCATGACATTTGAGCTCTCCGGTACCTCTCTATGTGGTGTATTTTCTTTATTTGCAATACCATTCTCTGTGCTTTTTGTTAAGAAGAAA
This sequence comes from Macaca fascicularis, assembly GCF_037993035.2. Classification (NCBI taxonomy): domain Eukaryota; kingdom Metazoa; phylum Chordata; class Mammalia; order Primates; family Cercopithecidae; genus Macaca; species Macaca fascicularis. The sequence goes on from NC_088378.1 coordinate 5,942,224, forward strand.
AATATTCTTCATATTGTTTTTTAAGAGGAAGAAAGAAAATCTCCCAGAACAAGATAGCCCTCTCTCAACGTGTCTGGGGCAGGGAGATAGCGTTTCCTTTAACAGACGCTCACTCCCTGCTCTCTGTACAAACAGCCACCATCACACGAGTACAAGAGAGGAAATACCACACCTTAGCAGAAATGCCAGTGCATTTTCCTTCATTCATGGTCAATCTTTTGGACTTGTCATTGATAGCAATTAGCTGTCCTGCCGCAAAGAATGTCTACATTGTTTTCATACAGAATAAGATCTTTGAGACTGTGTATTTCAGAAAAGCACAGAGTTAAAGGACTTCTTATGCTGTCCTTGAAGTCTTCCACTGACTGCAAAGTCTGCCAATAGCCGGGAAGCTCTCAGAGTATGGCAGGGGAGCTGCCACTACGCCACCCTACAGCAACCCCAACCCAGGACACTGGAGGCTAGTGGCCGGGGCACCCTTCCCGGTAGTCCCCCTCCACCCCAGCTCCTGGCACCTCTGACCAAGGCCACAGGGCAGCTCTACTCCTTGATTTTATCTCACTCCCAGCTGAGGACTTCATATGTGCCACTCATCGAGGGGACAAGGGTCTGTGCAGCCATTTGTTGAGGGTGCCTGGGTCTATGCAGTGATTCCAGCCTCTTCCAGGGCCGGGGTGCCAGTGAAGAAAGGGTCAGATGTCCCGCCCTTAGGGAGCTTCCTATTGTAGAGAGACTAAAGCTCCCAGTGTGTGGGCAACCTGGAGAGACAAGCCTGGGTGGGAGTCAGGGGAGGGCCAGGTGCCGGGTGTGAGGGTCCCAGATGTCCCAGATGGGGGTGTCAGGCACCAGGGCAGGCCACGGTGACCTTGCAAGCCATACCCTGTTAACCTCTTGGCCAGGACCACTGTGACTCAGGTGACCCCACAGGCCAGGGCCACACATCAGGTGTGAGCAGGTGACCACATGCTTACCCATGGCAGCATCAGTCGTCCCCATGGGCCCCTCATTTTCTGTAGAAAACACTGCAAATTCTTGAAGATTTTATTTTTCATTGTTCCTTAGAGTGAGTTTCTACTTTATGAACTCTGGCCTGCAAAAAAGACAGTGAGTTAATGAGTTGATAAATTTCTTATAGCTTCGGGAAATACAAAGTTGAGAATATAATGTTGCAGTGCACAGGCAGTTAAGTAAATTGCACATATGAGCTTCCCTAATTCATAGTTCAAATTCAGTCCTATGGCTTCTGGCTCTGGTGAAAAAAATATATATATTTTTTCTGCAAAAATGTAACAAGGAAAATGAATAAAACATCCCTGTCCCTGCTCTGGGCCAGTGTCTGATATACATTCAGGTTGTGTGGTCCAAGGTGTTCTCCTTGGATGAAGGAAAGACTGCATCTTACTCTGTGAGATGTGGGACCACTTACAAAAGGGGGACCTGAGAGAGACCCAGTGAAACACATCCCTTTCTGAAATCCCCCAAACATCCTCTACCAATGATTATTTTTAGAAGAAAAATAACCAGATTAAATCAGATCAAACCCCTGTTTAATCGTTTTGAGTTTCTTTTGAGAAACAACATTGGTTTTTATGAAAATTTAGAAGCAATATCTTCCTCTGAGTATAGGACAGGAAGCTGGTTTCTCTCTCTCTCACCATTGAATTGACTGTTGACATTTTAGACTGAGGAGGTGATCATTCACAACCCTTAAAATGAAAAGGATAGGAAATTACATATTAACTGCATTTTCATAGAAAAAATGCATCTAATTAAATATTTTTTAACTCACATAATTTTAGAATATAAAATAGCTCAATAGTAATTTATTCTACATACATTCGAGAAGTATTTATCAAACTCTCACAGTGTGCAGGGTCTCCACTGTCAGGCCCTAGAGTCAACAAGATGACCGACAATCTGTCCTTTTTTCTCTAGAATCTCAACAGATTATCAGGGATCCAGGGACCTGTGTTAAGAATTTCATTCTCATGTAGATACACAATAAGTAAGGCAAGATCTAGTACTGAGAATGAAGGAAGAGAGAGGCTTCATCTGTGGAGACCTGGAATAACTTCTTGAAGAAAATGGAACTGCAGGGATAGTTTTAAAGATGCAGGAATTAAGAAGGACAAGTCATGCAGAAGAAACATGTTGAATAAAGAAAGGCAATGGGCTGATCATGTGAGGAAAAACAGAGCTTCATCAGATTGTGGGGCTTTTACAAACCAGTACAAAAAGTCGGAAATAGGAAGCTATTGAGTATTTTATAATAAAGAAGCACTCGATATCTGTGCAAACACTCCCAGGGGTGGGGACTATCAGTAGCACAGGTTTGGAACAGGCAGATGCTGAAGGAGGGGCCTCCGGTTCTGGTTTTGAATGTGGGCAGTGACAGCAATGGGATAGGAGTGGCACAAAGAAAAGGATTTCATAATTGATGGCGTGGGGGTTGAGAGAGGCATTCATGATGTATCTGAGTGGGTGTAGCTTTGTGTGTGTCAGGTGGGGATTAGATGGTACATTCTGTTTAGAAAATGTCTCTAGGGTTTGGAAAATTTTGCATCGAGGTTTTAATCAGGACAATCAAAATGTGGTTTCGGAACTCAGAAGGCCGTTCAAAGTGACGGTTTGTTTGTTATTTCATCAGCTCAGTAGTGCAAGTTGGAACTACAGGAATAGGCTGAATGGCCAAAGGGGAATTGTGGGGTGAAGGGAGGAGGGAATGCATAGTGTAGGTAGGATAACAGCTTAACAGTCACAATGACAGCAGCAACAGTAGAAGCCCAAAGGTCACAGCTGTTGTCCTGAGCCTGTGAGATGGCCCCAAATGACAGCTACTGGCGTTCTGGTCTGTGTGGGGTTGAGTAGTGTCCCTCCAAAATTCATGTCCATCTGGAACCTCAGTGTCTTTATTTGGAAAGTGGGTTTATGCAGATGTAGTCAAGTTAAGATGAGGTACTATTGGATTTGTCCAATAGTACATCGTCTCTAAATTCAATAACTGGTTTTCTACAGAGAGAGGGAGATTTGGAGACAGACACAGAGAGGAGCAGACCATGTGAAGACAGAGGCAGAGATGGGAGGTCAAGGGCGGCCCAGGACCACCGGCAACCACACATACTAGGAGAGAGGCATGGAAGAGGTTGTCCCGCAGTGCCCCCAGAATGAACCAACCCTATGACACTTGGTTTTGGACTTCCTGCCTCCAGAGCTGTGATAGAATGTGGTTTTAAGCCACCCAACCTGTGGTCTTCTGTTTCAGCAGCCCTAATGCCAGTCTTTTGTGTCTCTCACATGGGGCAGGGCCGGCCTGGGCAAACGGTAGCATATCGTGGAATGACAGCATGTGACTTCTACCCTGATCCCTCCTGGATCACCCTCTATAGAGGAGAATGGCTGCTGTGTCATGGGGGTGCATGAGCAGCCCGGTGGAGAGGTGCACTTGGTGAGAAAACTATGGCTCTGCCAACCACCTACGCTAACCTGCTAGGCCTGAGACTGAGCCACTTTGGAAGCTGATCTTGGAGCACTAAGTTCAAGCCTTCAGCTGACTGCAGCCCCAGCCAACAACAAGACTGCAACCTCCTGGGGAATCCTGAGCCAGAATCCCCTGGCTAAATTGATCCTTCATTCTTAACCCACCGAAATTGTGTGAAGTAATAAATGTCTGTTTTTAAAGTTGCTATGTTTGGGGGATACTTTGTTATATTTGAGTATCGAATAGATTTGCATTTCAGAGGTATTTTTTTTTCTTTTCCTTTTCCATGGCTACACTGAAGTCGGCTGTGGGGAGTGGGCTCTCCTTGTAGCTAAATCACTTTCTGCCTGCTTCCTGCTTGGTACATGTGAGCTCCTGAAGGTTGTTTCAAGGCTCACCTCACAGTTGCAGGGCTTTTATAGACCAGGCTCGTATTTTCTTGGGCAACACCCTTTGCTCAGAAACAGATGGGTTTCTGACCTATTTATTTCCAGTCCAGTCAGTTCTGTGGGGGAAGAGCCATGCCCAAGCTCATTCCTGCACATGCCTTTTATGTTTGCTTGCTCCTAACATGCTTCTTTCTCTCAATTTACTGGTGGCTATTTTAAAGCCATCTTAAATAACAGACTTGGCAATGGGGCTTGGTATTTAATGCAGGTCCAAGTCATTTTCTTCAACTGAGAAGTCTTGTAAGCCTTTGTTGCTCTAGTCTCTCATCGGTTTTATTTCCTTCTGTTTGGAGCCAGAAGCACTCGGATTTTGTAACCCCAAAAGTCCCTTGTTTTCAGATGTTCTATATTTACTTTGATTTCTGTTTCAAACCATTACATTTTGTCTAAGCTTATTTCATACCAGCCTAAAGTCACCAAATGCAGCAAAGCTCTAACTCTTTCCACCTGATGCCCCAAAGTTACAGGCTTGGCTGGAAGGTGTTCTGCCTACCACATTAATGTGGAAGACAGTTTTCCAAGTATTTTGCCACAGAATAACCAGGCTTTCCAGTTTTCCAGCTTGAATCAGTTTTCCATGCCACCTACTTCCTGCCAGCTAAAACAATGCCACATATTTGAGAGTTTCATTAGGGCAGTACCCACTTCAAGATACTAATTTCTATATTGGCTAATATGGGCTAATGATTGTAAAACAACAAATGCCCAATTTTCATTAGTTTCACAAAGAGGTGACTTATTTTTTGCTCATCTAACCAAATCTTATGGGTCTGTCAGGTTCTAACTGAGGCCTGAGGGAGAGTGGCGGGTAGCTAGAAAAACATTCAAGGAACCATAGACAGTTTTGACACGACTTTACTCTCTCTGGGCATGAGTAAGCCATATGTACAGCGTTAGCAGGGTAATGATACCTTTTACAGACAACAGTGGCTCTGAGCCAAGCACAAGCTCATGTGGGTGATCACCTAATGTTCCTCACATGGCATGGTTACATAACGTGTGGGATTGTGCACCTGTGCTCCAAACCCGCTGAGTCATGCTGTGCAGGAAGGCTGCCTCAGCCTACTCCTGACTAAAGCACAGCTATTTCCCTTATGGGGTCCAATTCAGAAGGGGCAGAAACAGGGAGTTTTGTGTCTTACGTTTTATCCAGGGGCCCAGGCTGCCAAAGCATTACCACTTTCAAACTCACTCCGAGTCACCATGCTTGCCCACAGCTCTGTAAAGAGCATGGAGGATCATGCGTAGAACGTGATTATGGGTCTGACCTGGAATAGATGAGTCATCTCCACTGGCTGGACATGAAGTTGGGAAAAGTTGCCTGACTGTGCCCTAAAATATGAGAAAATAGGGTTGATGGTCAGCTAGCAGTCTCAGATACAGATATTGAATCTTGAGAAACACTATCATTTAGGGAATAATTTTCAGAATTAGGAGAAGATAAGATGGAGAAGAAGCTACCAGAGTGGGATGTGAACCAGCAGAATTCAGTCAAAAGAGAAGGGATGGTTTCAAGGACAGAGGGTCAACTTTTGTGTTTTAATGCTGTACACACACTCCTGCCACCAAATCTCAAAGAAGTATAACACACATTACTTACATGTGGGTACATGTGTACTTTAGAGAGGGATTGGATTTAAATGCTGGGTTTATGCAGTAGATTCATGAGCAGATAACATCTAATTACAGATACCTAGAGCATCTTTGATCTTAAAACTCATGCTAAAAACCTGGAATGAGGTAAAGCATAGCACACTACAATGATGTCTACCCTGATTTTAAAACAATACGATTTAGTTAAATCAATGAGTTCACCAGGCAGTGTTGCAAACGTGTGAAGAATCAAAGCTCTGTGCTTAGACAAATTTGGGTGAGAATTCCAGCTCTGTCTCTTCCAGCTGTGAGGCCCTGTTGGAATCTCAGTACCCTCATCTTACACATGGGGGTGAAAACTCATAGCACTTGGTGTGTCAAGGCTTTGATAGGATTAATTGAAATAACAATGTAAGTTAATAAGTATAATACCTTGAGCATAACAAAATACACAATCATAGCTGTTTTACTCATTTTAGAAGAAAGACTCCAAGTAGTCAGTGAATGTAACTAGAACTGTAGCCTCTAATGGGAGTTATGAGTTGCCCATTCTTCACTGGTAAGAAGAGTCAGGTCAAGCAATCTGGAAAACACCTGGTCCTACTATCAGTAAATGGTGCTTTTGGTTGGAAAAGACCAGTGATTAGAATACATATTTTCCATGTCCCTGTTAACTTTCTTTATTATCTAGAACCTCATATTTTATTGTATTCCATTTCCTTGGGGTTGCTGATGAAATGTGGGCCACGATTTCCTTTAACCAAGGAGAAAATACACCTCCCATCCCTCTTTTTACTAACTCTGAGTTACAAAGCCAAGCAATATCAACCCAGTGGATCCAGGAGACAGTAAGAAAGAAATAAACCACCTAATCTCACTTTTTTCTATGAGTTTTAAACTAGGGGAAAATCCAGATTTCTTGGTCTGGCCCACATTACCACATTGGCAGGGATTATAGAGGTTTGAGGCTGAATTTCTAGTAATCGATAAGGTATTCATTTTTTTTAGAACACCTTTTGAAAATGCGTGCCCATAGATGATGAGCAGAAAGTGAATTTTCAGGAATTTTGATTCCTGGTTCTCTTTCTAGAAGAGAGAGAATAATAGTGATACGTCAACAAATCAAATAACTAAATAAAATGTTCACCTTGAATGGCTTTTTGTTCTGCCGGTAGTTTTACTGCGCTCTCTCTCTCTCTCTCTCTCTCTCTCTATATTCCTTAACTATCTATCTATCTATCTATCTATCTATCTATCTATCTATCTATCTATCTATCTACCTACCTACCTACCTACCTATCTATCCATCCATCCATCTATCTATCTATCTGTGACATTTTTACCTTAGTAAATGTTGGGAATCATTAATCATTTCTAATCCATACATTGGAGACCACTTGATAAAGTATTTCTTTCAGTACTATAAATGGTTCCAGAGTGGCGTCTGAGTTTATTCATATCACACAGAGTACAGTTTCCTTTGAGCTGCTTCTAAGCATGATTCATCAGTGGAGTCAATCAACTGTTTTCCCCCTTTTTCTATCATTATGTTGGCATGGTTATGTCTCATTCTGTGCTATGGACTCAGTAATGTTTTCAGGTCCCAGTAAAAATTGGAAGCAAGCAAAAAAAGAAAACCAAAGAATTTTGTGTCAACATATTAACCCATTATTTTTCCTAAAAGTAATAAATATATTTTTACAATGTTACTCATTTCTATTCCAAATTTAAAAGAAAGAAATGAAAATGTCATAGCATAGTCCATCAGAAATAGAAAAATGTAAGAAAAAGTTTATAAATTATAACAAAAACAATCATTAATATTCCATATTTCTAATAATTTGTCTATGCAAAGATGCATATCTAAACATGTTTATATGGTAAAAAATTTATCTACATAAAAATATATGTGTAGAACAAAATTGGATAATCCTATGCATGATATAGGGTGTATAACAGAGTTATGAATCTTTTTTAGATTAACGTGACATAACAAACATTCTTAAATATTAAAAATTTTTAAAAAACTACTGAAAGGAACTGCACCAAATTTCATTTTAACCATTTTCCTGTTATTGGTGTCTTAGTTTTTTTAATAAGTAATGTTGTGAATCACATTTTATTATTATAGTTTCTTTACCATAGATACCTGGAAGTAGAATTACTGATTTAGAGGATGTAAGAATTTTAAAAACCCTTCACCAATTTGCACTCTCACTAACAATGTGAATTCACACAATCACTATTTTCACTTTAAAATACTTGCTAGTATCATTGACAAATATAATGTACCCATGTTTTAAGGTGCATTTCTCTGGTTACTACTAAGATTGAGTTTCCCACATATTACTATCAGCCATTTGTGTTTCTTCCACAAATTGTTGTTGCTTGGCCTTTGTCTACTATATACCATCAGTCTTAGAGAAACTAGATCAATAGCACCAAGACTAGGGGATCATTTCTATTATTTTCAGGTGCTGATTATTGATACAATTGAAGTGCCTTTTCCTCCTCCTTGCTGTGTTTTTACCTCTTTCATCTGCTTTGAAAAATCACACTTGTAGACAACAACAAGGCATAAAGCAGGTGGGGTGGAGGCAAGAATGTTGACTTCACAGGCAAAGGACTGCAAAGAATGGAGGAATCAGGAGGAACCCTAATAGCAGTGCATACTGGAATCTGAGGCTGGTTTTGTGCTTTGTTGGGTGAAACTCTTAGGAGATCCAGCCATAGCCCAACAAAGCCCAAATGTATGAATGTCTATGAACACTAGGAAATAGGACAAAATTATGCACATCAACCTGAGTATATCTAAGGAGGAATTCTGAGTACACCAAAGGGATTGTGGCATGCCTCAGAAGGAATCCCCATATATTGACTGTTGGGAAACAATGATTCTGGTTAGAACTTGCATTTTTTTTTTTTAACAAGCAAACAAACACTTTCTATGAAATACTAAAAGGGCAAGTGTATTAACCAGGGCTTTCCAGAGAAACAGAGCCAGTAGGCTATCTATCTATCGATCTATCTATTTATCTAATCAAGACATTTATTATAGGATATTGGCTCATGTGGTAATGGAGAGGGACTGAGAAGTCCCACAATATGCTGTGTACAAGCTGGAGACCCACAAAGGCCAACTATGCAATTTGAAGGCCAGAGAGCTGGAGAGTCAGTGGTGTAGACTGCAGTCTGGGTCGGAAGGCTTGGGAAACAGGAGTACTGAGAGCAGGAAAGGATTGGTATCCTGGCTCAAGCAGGCAGGCAGAGGGAGGACAAATCCATTCTCCTTCCTCTGCCTTTTTCTTCTATTCAGGCCCCCAATGGATTGGATGATGCCCAGCAACATTGGGAAGGGCCATATGCTTTACTCAGTCCACCAACTCAAATGCTGAGCTCTTCTGGAAACATCTCACAGACACACCCAGAAGTAACGTTTAACCAGATATCTGGACATATTGTCTCCCAATCAAGCTGACACATAACATTAATCATCACAGCAAGTGAATAACACCTTGAGTCACAGTGGAAATCTAACAAACTTTGCAAGTGTTATATTATATAAATAGGAAGAAAATGTGGAAAAATGCTTAACCTCCCCTATAGGTTGTAGGATAAAATGAAATCTAAGAAACAAGGGTGGTAACGCATAAGAAGAGAAGAGAGAAGCTGGAAATCTCAATAGGGTAATACAGAGATGCATGAATTAAAGAGTTGCAGTGAAATTTTAAAAATTTAAGAGTACAATTAAGGCAATGTGAAGGAGTCAGCTCCAAATGATAACTGGATTTTGGGGTTAAAAGTGGGAAAAGATTCACTCTTAAATCCATGCAGATATTTTTTCTTCATTCTTTTCTTTTTTGAAACAGGGTCTTCTTCTGTCACCAAGGCTGGAGTGGAGTGGCACAATCATGGCTCACTGTAGCCTCAACTTCCTAAGCTTAAGTGATTCTCCCACCTCAGCCTCTGAGGTAGTTGGGACCATAAGCATGTGTCAAAATGCCCAGCTAATTTCCTTTTTATATTTTGTAGATAATGGAGTCTCACTGTGTTGCCCAGGCTGGCCACAAACTCCTGGGGTCAAGAAATCTTCCCATCTCAGCCTCCCAAAGTGCTGTGATTACAGACATGAGCCACCACCCCCAGTTTCCTCTTTCTTTTTAAATGGACTTTACTTTTTATAGTAGTATTAGGTTCATAGGAAAGTTGGGCAGAAAGTACAGAGAATTTTTATATTCCCACTCCCCAACACATACACACAGCGTCTCCCACTATGGTATTTTTCTTTTTAGTTAAAAGAACTTAGAAAGATTCCGTAGGTAATAAAGAAGCCTGACGATTTTACATTCATAGGTATGAAAACTTAAGTTGGCCTCCATCTTTTCCTCTGCACCTAGTTTCAGAAGACAATCAAGACAGTCAACATTTTTGTGCATGTGTGGTAGATGGCTGTTTTTCAAAAGCTCTATGCTCAGAGAAGTTGTCTTCTTAAGCAGAGAAACATTGAAGACATTTTTAGATATACAACCTCTCAAAAACATACCATGAATTTGCTATTCCTAGGATTAAAAAAAAACTTGGAAACACACCAAAACGTATTGAAACTATGACTTTAAGAGCAGAATATTCATTGTTTAAACGGATTTGCAAGTCTTCCTTTCCTTGGTTTTACCATCTATTCTGGAATCCAGTTGAGCTGCGTGTTTTCCAATAGTTTTTGCAGGTGAAGCCAAGCTTGGTTTTCCTCAGTGTTTACACCTCTAGCTGCTCTTTGGTCATAAGAATCCCTTTTTCAAGTCATATTCTTTCCATACGTGGAAACAGAATCTGTTTCTCAATTACACGTTCATGTAATATAATAGCTATTTTTCTCTTTCAACACTTGTTAATTTAATTTGAACTCCTCTTCAAACAAAATTGTGGAAAGCAACAAAACATCCACTTATAAAATAATTCAGTGACTTTTTCTACAGAGTTCATTTTGAATGATTTATCCCACCTCATATTTTACAATTAGTGAATATAAACTACTTATTGATAGATGTCATTTGTTTGCAAGTTGTAATTTAGTTCTTTTCCATCTATAACCTGTGAATACAACAATACTATCATTATAATTATGCTTATACCAAACATCTCCAGTAAAAACTGCTGAAAAAAATTCCTTTTTCTAGTTTGTTCATCTTCTGTCTAGTTTTTCTAGCTATTATTAAAAGTGGGATAGATGTCTTCAACTATTATCTCTGAATTGTCTATTGCACCCTTCAATTCTGTTAGTTTTTGCCTCATGTATTTTGGGTCTCTATTCTCAAGTACAAATATGCTTATAATTGTTATTTCTCTCTGAGGATTAATCTTGTTATAGAATTTCCTTTTTTCCTCTAGTAAAAAATGTTAATAAAGTATATTTTTTCAGATATTCATTTGGCCACTCCAGCTCTCTTTCATTACCCTGTACATGGTATATATTTTTCCATACATTTACTTCTAACCTACTTGTGTCTTTAAATCTAAAGTGCTCCTCTTGACATGTTGTTGGATCATCTTCTTTTAATCCATTCTACCAATCTCTGTCCTAGAAATGAAGTATTTAATCCAATTGCTTTTAATGTAATTACAAATGTAATGTAAAATCAATTATTGTAATTACTATTTGTTTTCTGTATAGTTTAGGTCTTTTGTGTTTTCTTCTATTTCTCCATTAATGTCTTTTTTGGTGTTAGTTAAATATTTTATAGTGTATCGGTTTAATTCCCCTGTTGCTATTACTGTATTTCTTGAATTAATTCCTGTAGGTTCCCCTGGGAGTTACAATTAACATCTTAATTTATAAGACTTTAGTTTTTATTAATATCAATTTAAATTTAGTAGTATGCAAATTTTTTGCTCCTATGGATTTTACTCTCTGCCGTAATATTGTTGTAATACCAATTTTAATGTTATGTCATACAAACTAAGCAACATAATTTTATTATTATTTTGTGCAATTGTTTTTTGAATTAGATAAGACGATAAAATAGTAATAAGAAAAAAGTCCATTTATGCTGTCTTTTGTATTTACCCACATAGTTGCCTCACCATATATATTTATGTGGATTTAAGTTACTGTCTAGGTGTCTTTTCATTTCACACTAAAGAGTTCCCTTCAATATTTCCTTAAAAGATGCATGCTAGCAACAAACTCAGTTTTATCTGGAAATGTATTAATTTCTTCTTCATTTTGAAAAATAGTTTTGCTGAATTAGGAATTCTTGGTTCACATTCTTTATCCTTCAGCACTTTGAGTATATTATTCCATCATCTTCTGATCTCCATGAGATATCAGCTGTTAGTATTTTTGAGGCGATCTTGTACATGGCAATTTGCTTCTTTCTTGCAGCTTTAGGTTTCTCTCTTTGTCTTTGACAGGTTGATTATTATGTGTATTTGTCAAGAGTTTATTGAACTCCAAGTTCAGATGTTCAGATTTTTTAAAATCAAATTTGTGACTTTTTTGGACATTATTTCTTTAAATATTCTGTCTGTCCCTTTTTTTCTTACCTCTTTTCTTAGTATTATCATTAAGTACGTTTGGTACACTTGATGGTGTCCCACAGATATCTCTGAGTTCTGTTCGTTTTTTCCCATTCTTTCTTACTTTTATACCTCAGAATGGACAATATTGATGGACTTACCTTAAAGTTCCCTGATTTTTCTTCTGCCACCTCAAATCTAATGTTGAGCCTCTAATAAACTTCTCAGTTAAGTTATTGTATGTAACTCTAGAATTTCTATTTGGTGCATTTTTCTACTTCCTATCTTAAAAAGATAATTTCTATTTAGTGAAACATTGCTTTTATACTTTAGTTTTATAGACATGGTTGCCTTTAGATTTTGAACATATTCAAAACAGATGATTTAATGTCCTTTTTTAGTGAGCCCAAACTTTGGTCTTCCTCAGGGATAGTTTCTACTTACTAGCTTTTCCTGAGCATGTGTCATAATATACTATTTCTTTGCATGTTTTGTAATTTTTTGTTGCCAAAAATGGAAATTTTAAATAATATGATGTGGCAACTCAGGAAATCAGATTTCTCCTCCCCATCTAGAGTGTGTTAATGTTGCTGAGTTCTTAAAATGTTGATTTGCCATTTTTTCTGGTGTTCTCATTGCCTTCATGAAGAAGCATATTTTCAGCGGTTCTTATTCCACCATTCTGAATGTTGCCTCCCTTTCCCCGTTTTTCTTACCTGGAATAAGACAGACATGTGTGGAGGTGGACTAGAACTTTGTTGCCAAAGGAACCACTGTCCCACAGTAAGATATCAGAGCAGGAGGATAAAAGGAGCCAAAACATTTATATTGTTGAATCACTGTGTCAACCTGCACTGAGTATTCCTATTTGTGGGAGATAAATAAATCTTTTATTTTTTAAATCAATGTTTGATTATTTTATTGCTATTGTTACTTGTGACTGAAAGCAAGTGTATGGCACAGAACATTTGCTTAGTAAATCATCTTTCAGGGGCATTAACTGATAATCTCTATTATATATGACTGAATATAGGTTCACTAGCAAATGATTCCTTTATGACAATTTCTTGTTGTTAATTTGTTATGTAGACTCATTAGAGATGATACTATTTTGAAGACTAATCCTGAAAAAATTCCACGGGCAGAGCAGAAGCGGAGGTAGAAATCATTGAGAGTAGAGCATGAGGAGCAACTCCGTGGCAGAGAAAATAGGACACAAAAGGGGATGTTGAGGAAATGCTGGTGACACAGTGGGAGTTGAGCTGAGAAAGTTATGCAGAAGTCAGACATCTGAGATCCTTCAGTGGTATGTTAAGAAGTTTGGTCCTGCTATCATTTGCAAATAGGTGGTGGAGTCTATCTTTTCCCAGGAGTTAAGATACTTTTGGTCTTTGCTTTAAAAGAGGGAGAGCTACATACTACAATTTTTTCCAGCTTGCCAGCTCTCAGCTAGCATGGAGAGATAGGACCCATCCAATTTCAATTTCACTATCTCTTCTACAGACACATTAGAGCATGACCAGCAATAAAAATGGAAAACACACCCAACGGCTTGATAAATAACTCTTGAGAAACGTCAGTCTTCCCAGCGGCAGCTTCATCTCATAAATGATGGGAGGACTTGTAAGAAGGGCCACTTGTTCCCTGTGACTCCACAAATTTGAAAGCATGGGAAGTAAAAGGAATAAAATATTTAATTTAAAAAATTCCCAATAACATGCTATTGTTTCACAGAATTTCTCCACAATAATAATCTTGCATGTCTCTTTAAAGCAGAATAACTGCATTATAACTGTTGAACAATTTTTAGAAAAAGCTCCAACATTTGGAAATGAAAAATATCTGAATAGTCAGTCTTCACATCATGATAAATTTAGAAAACAGATTCTATAAGAGGGCAAGACATTAACATGCAAATCATCACTGCACATAAAGTTTAGTTGAGAAATATATAGTAGAAACTATTGGAAGCCCCAAAGGGAAGGATTATTACGAACTGGAGCCTGCGTTTGTGTTTAATCCAAGGACAGTCCATATGAGATATGTTATTTCCATATAATTAGCATTCCTATCCATGAACTCATTGAATTGAGAATCAGTAAACACATATTTCTCTGGTAGGAGCATGTCATACTTCTTAGGCACATAGTTTAAAAAGAAAGAGAGATAAACGGAAAGGAATCGACCTTTTGCCTGTGGAGAAATTCTACTAAGAAGACAATGAAGCCTGATGCTTGAGGGGATTGCAAGCATCCAGCCAAACCTGTGCTTCCTTCTGCTTTCACATCTCCCTGCATATTCACTCTGCTCACAACTCCACAGACTTTCATCTTAGGGCTATAGTCAGACTTGCATGGCAGAATTGGTTTCTTCCCATGACTACCTGCCTGTGTTCTAACCAGGAACCTCTGAAGCAATCACTTCTCTCTCTCTAAAGATATGAAATGTGGAGAGATTTAAGTTCCCACCTCCTAGTCCCCACTTATGCTAGCTCTGCATACTTCTGTTTCTATTATATTTGGTATAGGCCTAGACAAAATGGAGAATTAACCTTTTTCCATTTGGATCTGGGAAAAAGTGTGCTTTCCTTGAGAGTCATTTTAGATTCATGGCATCCAATTAGACCTTTCTGCAGTGGCTATTGAACTCTTGACATATGCAGGGCATGACTGAGGACATTTGACTTCTTTTTATTGTTAATTAATTTAAATTTAAATAGACCCCAAGGTACTGGTGGCTGCTATACTGGACAATGAAATTCTAGATACACTCGAAGTATAGATTAACTCATAATTATTCCTAACATGCTGAAAAACATTATTTAATTTATGTTTGGATGCATACTTCTTTTTGGGCTTCAAGTAAAGATCTTCAGTAAAAATGGGTAAATTTCTTTCAAATCATGGATTTGGATTTGTGTGTGTGTGTTTCGTTGTGTTTTGTTTTTATAAATTAAGCTTTAGTGAGGTGTAACTTACAGAAGTTACAGAATTTATTAATATAATAAGAATCAGAAATTTTTAGTTACAATTCAGTGAGGTTTTTTTTTTTAGCTATTTATGATCCTATAACTACCACTATAATCATGATATAGAACATTTTCACCAATCCAAACGTTCCCTTCTGTGCCTTTCAGTTATACACGTCCCTCACCCCTGGCAACTACTGATGCCTTTTCTATGATTATGACTTTGCTGTTCTATTTTGTCTGATGGTATCTTATTGTAATGTTTTTGAGATTTTTCCATGTTGCTTTCTATTTAGTAAGTTTTTATGTTTTATTATTGAATAATATTCCACTGTATGGGTTTACCACATTTTGTTTGTCTCTTTGCCTGTTGATGGACTGGTGGGTCATTTACTTTTTTGGGACTATGAATAGTCTTCGTGTAAAAATAAGTTGAAAGTATAGTAAATGAATGCTTAGCACTACAGGAAAATGTCAAACTCTTTTCCAAAGTGGTTGTGGTTGTACTGTTTAGTATAACCACAAGCAATGTATGAGAGTTCTAGTTGCTCCGTATCTTTGGCAACATACAGTACAGGTACTCTTTTTATTTTCACCCATCCTAGTGTACATGTAGTGGTGTATCACTGCAATTGTAGTTTGCATTTACCTAATAACTACTGGTGTGGAGCAGCTGCTTATTAGGAAGTGGTATATTTTCTTTGAAAAAAGGTGTTAATCTTTTGCCCATTTTTTTCCAGTGTGGTTGTTTGTCATTGAGTTGTAAGAATTCTCTATATAATATATTTTGGATACAAGGTATTTATTGGAAATAACATTTATATTTAAATATTTATCTTTAAAATATTTGCTTCTGTAAGGAGATTGTCTTTTTCATTTTTAAATGCTTTTGAAAAAGCAAAATATTTATATTTGTGGAAATCAAATCTTCAACCATCTGTGTTGTGCTCTTTGCTTATTGTCTTTGAAATTTATTCTTAGCCCATGATCATAAATTATTTTTGTCTTTTTTTCTGAAAATGTTATAGATTTAGGTCTGACATTTAGTTCTATGATCCATTTTAACTTTAGATTGCAATGTAAGGCAAAAGTTGAGATTTCCTTTCTTCTCTTCTATCCTTTCTTCCCTTCCTCCCTTCATCCTCCTTCTCCTCCCCCCCTCCTTCTCCTCCTCCTCCCCCTCCCCCTCCTTCTTCTTCTCCTCCTTTTCCTCCTCCCCTTCTCTCTCTTTTTTACCTGTCTCCAGATGTTTCAGCAGCATCTGTTAAGAAGGCTTTCTTTCACACATTCAGTTATCTTGGCAACATTTTCAAAACTTTGTCAATTATACGTTTCTGAGTTTATTTTTTGACTCTATTCTGAACTCTCTATTTTGTGTTAATCTCTATGCCCACTTTCATATCTTTAAAACATTTCTGTTAAAAGCATACGGAGTTGATTATGTTGTGTGCAACTAAGAATACTAACTGGGATATACCTTCCATTGAACTCAATTATGAAATTTCTACTCTGAAAAATTATTTATTTAGGCTTTTTAGAAGTCCATCTGGGGGTATATAGGATAATTCTATACTTTCCTCTCAATTTTGTTGTGAAACCAACTGTTCTAAAAACATAAAGTCTTTTCAAAGTCCATATGAAAGTGTGTACTGAAAATGTTAGAGATGCTTAGTGATAAAGCCAGTGTTAGGAGAGAATTGTTTTTCATATCAATACTACATTCTTTTAGTGTTTCTCATTAAACAACAAGCCAGTCTTTAGACTGTCCTTAGTTTTGTGGCCTCTACTTCCCTACTGAGTGACTGTTGTGTGAGACCTTCTTCAGTTCTTCCATATAAAAGAGGTGAGATATCCCTGTGAATCTGAAGAGCTCTAGTATTTGCCCTTTGAAGTGCAGCTTGAAATGATTAAGCAAGTTTAAATCCACATAAACAGTTAGAAATAGAAGACAGACTTTTTCTTTTCTTTTCTTTTTTTTTTTTTTTTTTTTGAGGCAGAGTCTCACTTCTGTTGCTCAGGCTGGAGTATAATAGTGAGATTATGACTCACTGCAGTCTTGACTTCCCAGGCTCAGGTGATTCTCCCACCTCACACTCCAGAGTAGCTGGGTCTACAGGCATATGCCACCATGCCAGGCTAATTTTTTGTATTTTTAGTAGAGATGGGATTTCGCCATGTTGTCCAGACTGGTTTCCAACTCCTGAGATCAAGGGATCTGTCTGCCTTGGCCTCCCAAAGTGCTGGGATTACAGGCATAAGCCACTGAACCCAGTCTTCACATCTTCACATTGTTAATCTCATTGTCTATCTTAGAAAAAAAGTTAACTCTTTTGGGAGAGATGAAATGTTAGGCTACTATTAATTTGCTTAAAACAGGCAGGGCATTACAAAGATTTTTGCAAAGAATATATACTTCAGAGAACTCCTAAAGTTTTCTTTGTTTCCAGAAAACACTTAGGAAGCACTTCTCTTGATATCTCTAACCATTAGATTATTCCATATGTTCCATCTTAAACAATTCACATCTATATCTTTTCTCCTCACTATAATATTTCATAGCACCTAGCCATACTGGTCTTAAGGCTAGGTAGAATCTACTATCTGGAGTTGACTTTATCTATTGACAATGATTTATTTAGGGATTTAAAATATTCATTTGCCCACTGTATGCATCCTGTTAATGTTCAGATATTTATGAATGAAGAGGGCTTTGAGAACGGGCTTGGTAGTTGAAATTCACATAGGAATGAAGGCACACACAGAGACATACATAGTGATATGGTTTGAGTCTGTGTCCCCACCCAAATCTCATGTCAAATTGTCACCCCAATGTTGAAAGTAGAGCCTAGTGGGAAATGATTGGATCATGGGGGGTTTCCTCTTTGGTGCTGTTCGTCTGCTAGTGATTGTGTTATCGCAAGATCTGGTTGTTTAAAAGTGTGTGGCACCTCTTCCCTGCTTCTCTTCCTCTTCAACCAGCTGTGTGAAGATGTGCCTGCTTCCCTTTCCCCTTCCCCTTCTGCCATGATTAAAAGTTTCCTCAGGACTCCCCAGTCAGGCTTCCCGTACAGCCTGCGGAACAGTGAGTCAATTAAACCTCTTATCATTGTAAATTACCCAGACACAGTCATGTCTTTATAGCAGTGCAAGAACAGACTAATACATATAGCTATCTTTCTAATGAACGGATCGAAACTGTTCAAAAGGCAACATCTGTTTCTTAAGTGTTTTTTTTTTTCCTTTTTTTGAGACAGAGTTTCATTCTTGTTGCCCTGGAGTGCAATCTCAGCTCGCTGCAACCTCCACCTCCCAGGTTCAAGAGATTTTTCTGCCTCAGTCTCCTGAGTAGCTGGGATTACAGGCATGTGCCACCACGCCTGGCTAGTTTTGTATTTTTAGTAGAGACCGCGTTTCTCCATGTTGGTCAGGCTGGTCTCTAACTCCTGACCTCAAGTGATCTACCCGCCTTGGCCTCCCAAAGTGTTAGAATTACAGGTGTGAGCCACCATGCCTGGCCTCTTAGGTTTTGTTTCTCTTTTTTTCTATTTTAGCACAGTTTTGAGCATTCAGTTACTACTGAGGAAGTAACCGTTGATTGAGTGATGTCTGCAGGACATTGAAGATTTTCATAGCCCTTTACATAGAGTGGCAGGCTCATGTTCAGAGAGGGTGAAGGGAATGGATTTGATGTGTTGGCATGGGAAAAAGACCAAGGCAGTAAGGATCTGTGAACCAAACAATGGCATGATGAGCAGCACCTCCACTGGGAAGTTTGGTGGGGAGGAGAACCCAGCACTGAGAGGCTGAGGTAATTTTTGTTATAATGAGAATGGACTGGAGGTTGGTGAAGTGGCTAATGGAAATATGGTGAGATGCAATTTAGAGGAACCCAAGATCATAAGGTCAAATATTTGGCTAGACCTTCATGCTCATAATCACTTATCTCCCCTTGGAAGCAGCACAGGTTTTGAAGGCATGAGCTACATATGCTCATCATATTAGACCAACGGATAACTTGTTCTCTCTACCCCTCGGTGTCCTCTTAGTGCTTCAGTTCCATCTGAAAAGCAGGCTAATGCTTATAGTCCTGCTGACATATGGCTGTTGAGGGGACTTAAGGGGCAGTCCATGGCGCAGTCCTGGCACGGGGTTATGTGCTCACTGTGTGACAGCAATGCTGTACTTCACAGATGGTATCTAAGCTGCTTGCAGTACTCCCTTCTCTTCTCCCTGCCTCTCAGCAGCCTTGATCTAATTACTCTCTGTTCTAAGAACTTTGATACTATCTTATTACATGATAAAATAAATTATCTTACCCAGATTTCCTTTGCTGAGGAATTTCCTTTCACAGTCTGGCCTCTGCTGTTTCATTCCTTATTAAAACCTTCATTCACGGTCCCTAGTTTCTAAACACATTCAGAAAGCAAAATATTTCATGACAAAAAAAATAGGGAATGGATAAACATAAAAAAAAGCCTGTAATACTGCAACCTTTTTCATTCCCTAAACATGATCTATAATTTTGCTCTTTCTGCCTTTTTATCCGCAATATCCTTTCCTCCAATCCTGTCTGAGCTTGAAGAACTCACTCCATGTAAAATCTTTCTGGAAACCCTCCTTAATCCCCTTATCACAGTGAATCTGCCTATATTAAGCTTCATAGAATGCCTTTGATATCACTCTCTCTGCATTTATATTCTTAGTATTTTGTACGTATTTCCACTGTATCACATATTGCATTTGCCTTGCATTATCACAATTTGTAAAAGTCTTCTTGAGGGAAGCAACCTAATTTTCATATGGATTTTCCTCAAAGTGCTTAATACAGGAAAGCATATAGTAGGACCTTATGAAATCTTTGATGAATAAGCTTAAGCTAGAAAAAGCATCAGGAATTCAGAATAGAGTGATGAAACCAGGAGCAATAAAATCATATGAATTTTTCTGTTCCATTGCTCACACCCACCCAGTACAGATGTTTCACAGAGGTTCATTTCCTAATGAAAATTGTTTGTTTACACAACAGGTGTTGAGTTAGTTTTCTTCATTAGCATCTGCTAGTAGGTGTAATTTATTATATATGCATTTTATACACATTGGATTTCTTAATAAGTGTGAAATCCAACTACTGCTTGAATGTCTTACGCCTCTCATTAGGAAATTAAATCCTAAGAAAATTCACCTTGAAATAAACCCACATACTATAAACTTACTCATCTAAATCAAGAATTTATTAATAGCTCTTTCCTACATCCATATTTGATCATTATCTATAACAGAAATCCAATTGTGTACATATATATTTTTGTACATTTGGAGTACTTTTGTCTCATGAGTACATATATACACATGCATACATACATGTACACATACACATAGTCAACCCACCCATGTCTACTAAGTTGTGTCTTTAAATTGTGTGTCATCACTTTAATTTTAGAATATTAAAGTCTTGGTTTTTGTCTTTTAAACTTTATCAGTTTCCCAAGGCTTTTCTCCTGTTATATGACGTTGCTGGATGTTGATCCAGGATTGAACTTCATTGTCAGTCTTTTAGTTTTAGTTAAGAAATCTAAAATTTATCTTGACTTCTGGCCCATAAACACATTGAGAGTTGCGAGTTACTGATAGTTAAAAGAAAGAGGGAGACTGAAAGTGCTAAGTAGAGCTGTAACTAAGAAATAACTTATTACAACTTAATTTGACAAATTATGTATTTTTTCACAAAAATGAACCAATTTAAGTGTGAATAAACTTTAAACATGTGATCAAAAATAAAGTTTGTTAAGGAAAATAAATCTATATCTTGAAATGGCAGATGGTTACATCCACAGTGCTAAGCTGGTAGTGGTGAGATGGGGTGGGGAATGAGGAGGTTTGGGTAGCACAATGTTGAGAAAGATCATTAGAAGAAAGAATTAGTTGTAACCAACAAATAAAGGGTTCATCAAATACTGAAGCAAAGAATAGGTGACCATTGGGAGACAAACTCTTTGGCATTTTTTTTTTTTTTTTTTTTGAGACAGAGTCTGGCTCTGCCGCCCAGGCTGGAGTGCAGTGGCCGGATCTCAGCTCACTGCAAGCTCCGCCTCCCGGGCTCACGCCATTCTCCTGCCTCAGCCTCCCGAGTAGCTGGGACTACAGGCGCCCGCCACCGTGCCCGGCTAGTTTTTTGTATTTTTTAGCAGAGACGGGGTTTCACCGTGTTAGCCAGGATGGCCTCGATCTCCTGACCTCGTGATCCGCCCGTCTCGGCCTCCCAAAGTGCTGGGATTACAGGCTTGAGCCACCGCGCCCGGCCACTCTTTGGCATTTTAATAAATAATGTGGTTTTGACCGTGGAGTTACAAGGAGTTGGCACTGGGGGCACATCTGCTATGATAATGGGGCATTCGTCCACAGGTTTACACCTTTAATTTTTCTTTATGGATATTTTCTATTAATAATAATAATTACAAATTTTATCCCTTTGCAAAGCCAATGGAAGAGTGATTTGCATTTTATAAGGTCCAGAACTAATTTCGTATACTTTCATATTTTATGTTCTGTCATGGTTTTACAATACACATTTATTTTTCTTATGCATTGTGATTTTAAGCTGTTCTAGTGCAAAGTTGGGTGTAGGGGATAATAGTGGGAACTCTCTGTAACCTCTGTAGTAAGCCCCATGTGTAATTAGGACCGTGGACCACATGCTGTCATGGTAGTTCATTTCTAAGTTTTCTCTCAACACTGAGTTTTATAATTATATTTCCTTCTCTTTCACAGTGAGGTGGTCCTTAATACATTGAACACTATGAATATTTTTGTACAAATTGTAAAGAAAATATTAGAAGTAGTACATGGTCAACAAAGAATTTGATTAAGGACAATATTTTATCACATATCAACTGTAAATAGAATGCCTATGTTTTCCATCCTGTTACTTTAGTTTGTCATTGCATCTCTTGCACCTTTTATTATTTAATTCTTGAAATTGATTTGCCATGGATACATAGAGTTTTAAATATTTGATGAAGGATTTATAAGGGATAGATTTCTGGGTTTTCCAATTCAATTATGCTTTTGTGTAGGTATTGGAAGTTATTTGATATGATACTGATACAGGAGATAGAAAAAAAAATATTTATGCAGATAGTGGGGGTAAAAGAGTCCTTAGCAGAATTTCCCTTTTAGCAAAAAGCAGGCTCCCAATTATTTCTTTTTTAACAAAGAGCAGCCTGAAAAATCATGCTGCAGATATAGATAAGCAAGCTGGAAGCTTGCAAGGGTGAATTCTGGCAGCTGTGCCAATAGAAAAGGGATACATGAGGGCCAGGTGTGTTCAACATGGAGGCTCCATCTTCCCTTTTCTTTGCCATGATGTGCACAGTAAAGGAACAGGCAAAATGGCACTGGCCAGGTAAATAATCAGTCTGTGTAATAAAAGATTAGGGTGTGGGTGGCCAGATTTTCACACACTATGCAAATGGCACACCTAGTCCTAAACAATTTTTTGCAATTTATGCAAATGGCACACCTGAACTGACCAATCTTTCATACCCTATGTAAATCAGACACTGCCTCCTCAAGCTCATCTAAAAAACCCCTTGCATTTTGCCATACACTGGAATACTCACTCAGGGCCCCTTTCTGTAGGAGAGAGCTTTTCTCTTTCTTTTGACTATTAAACCTCTGTCCCTAACCTCACTCCTTGTGTGTCTGTGTCCTTGATTTCCTTGGTGTAAGACAACGATCCTTGAGTATTACCCCAGACAATGATGCTACTTCAATGCTGATATGGTTTGGCTGTGTATCCACCCAAATCTCATCTTGAATTGAAGTTCCCAGAATCCCCACATAGGAGGAACCTGATGGGTGGTAATTGAAACATGTGGGTGATTAACTCCATGCTCTTCTCACGGTAGTGAGTGAGTTCTTATGAGATCTGATGGTTTTATAAGGGGCTTTTCCCCCTTTTGCTCAATATTACTCCTTCCTGCTGCCATGTGAAAAATGACGTGTTTGCTTCTCCTTCTGCCATGATTGTAAGTTTCCTGAGGCCTCCCCAGCTCTGTGGAACTGTGAGTCAATTAAATCTCTTTTCTTTATAAATTACCCAGTTTCTGGTGTCTCTTCACAGCAATTTGAGAATGGACTAGTATAGTAAATTGGTACAGCACAGAGTGGGGTGCTGCTGTAAAGATACCCAAAAATATGAAAATAACCTTGGAACTGAGTAACAAGCAGAAGTTGGAACAGTTTAGAGGACTCAGAAAAGGATAGGAAAATGTGGGAAAGTTGGGAATTCCACAATTGGAAAATGTGGGAAAGTTTGGGACTTCAACTTCCTTGAATGGCTTTGACCAAAATGCTGATAGTGATATGGACAATGAAGTCCGGACTGAGGTGGTCCCAGATGGAGATGAGGAACTTTGGAACTGTAGTACAGGTCACTGTTGCTATGCAAAGAGATTGGTGGCACTTTGCCTCTGCCCTATATTTCTGTGGAACCTTGAACATGAGAGAGATTATTTAGGGTATCTCACAGGAGAAATTTCTAAGTGACAAAGCATTCAAGAGGATGCAGATAATAAAAGTTCAGGAAATTTGCAGCCTGAAAATGTGATAGCAAAGAAAAACCCTTTTTCTGGGGAGAAATTAAAGCCTGATGCAGAAATTTGCATAAATAACAAGGAGCAGAGTGTTAATCACCAAAACTATGGGGAAAATGTCTCCAGAGCATGTCAGAGAGCTTCATGGCAGCCCCTCTGATCACAGGCCTGGAGGCCTAGGAGAGAAAAATGATTCAATGTGCTGGGCCCAGGGGCCCCCTGCTCTATGCAGCCTTACGGCATGATGGCCTCTGCCCCAGCTGCTTCACCTCCTGCCGTGGCTGAAAGTGGCCAATATACAGTTCCAACCATTGCTTCAGATGATGTGAGCCCCAAGCCTTGGCAGCTTGCATGTGGTGTTGACTTTGTGGGTGCACAGAAGTCAAGAATTGAGATTTTAGAAACCTCTCTCTAGATTTCAGAGAATGTACAGAAACGTCTGAATGTCCAGGTAGAAGTTTGCTGCAGGGGCAGAGCCCTCATGGAGAACCTCTGCTAGGGCAGTGTGGAAGGGAAATGTGGGGTCAGAGCCCTGACACAGGGTCCCCACTGGGGCACTGCCTAGTGGAGCTGTGAAAAGAGGGCCATCGTTCTCCAAAGCACAGAATGGTAGATCCAATGACAGCTTGTACTGTGCATCTGGAAAAGCCACAGACACTCAATGCTAGCCCATGAAAGCAGCCAAGATGGAGGCTGTACCCTGCAAAGCCACAGGGGCAGAGTTGCCCAAGGTCATGGGAGCTCCCTCTTCCATCATCATGCCCTGGATATGAGACACGGAGTCAAATGAGATCATTTTGGAACTTTAAGGTTTAATGACTGCCCTATTGGATTTTGGACTTGTATGGGGCCTACAGCACCTTTGTTTTGGCCAATTTCTCCCACTCGGAACAGTTATATTTACCCAAGGCCTGTATCCACATTGTGTCTAGGAACTAGTGAACTTGCTTTTGATTTTACAGGCTTATAGGTGGAAGGGGCTTGCCTTGTCTCAGTTGAGACTTTGCTCTTGGACTTTTGGGTTAATGCTGGAATGAGCTAAGACTTTGGAGGCCTGACGAAGGGCATGATTGTGTTTTAAAATATGAGGACATGAGATTTGGGAGGGGCCCAGGGCAGAATGATATGGTTTGGCTATGTCACCATCCAGATCTCATCTTAAATTGTAGTTCCCATAATCCCCACATGTTGTGGGAAGGACCCAGTGGGAGGTAATTTAATCATGGTGACAGTTACCCTCATGCTGCTCTTTTGACAGTGAGTGAGATCTCATGAGATCTGATGGTTTTATAGGGGACTTTTCCCCCTTTTGCTTGGCATTTCTCCTTGCTGTTACCATGTGAAGAAGGATGTGTTTGCTTCCCCTTCTGCATTAACATGCAATTAAAAAAAAAAAAATAACTAATTTTGTCTGAGTTTATTGGACTTACACTCCCATCCAAATTCAGAGTAGCCTTAAATCCAGATTGAAGATGTAAAATACCATTTTCCACTGAAAGAGATGAGGGCTCCTTAGAGCAATGGCCGATTGTAGGTCTGTGGGCAGCATAAGCTTTGAAAACTTTTTTGTGCCAGAAAGCCCAGAAGCCATCATAGACCACTAAGTGCAGCCTCCCTTGAGGTTTTTCCATTGTTAAACTTAGGTTCTCTACTTGGTTTTTATCTCTGTTTACCTCTGGCTGCAGGAGTGAGCATCTATTTAAATACTGTCAAGGAAGTTTACTGACCTATACATTATGCTGTAAATTGTGATTAATAATCTGACCCTGTGGCTTACTCTTTTTAAGTAATACACAGCTCTTAGTAATATCCACTCAAACCCTCACTCCTCATAATTTCATTTCCCCCACATATTTTTTTTAAGACAAGAGAAACTCCAAGAGCTGGTGTATGAATATTTCCTGATGAACACCTTCTGTGTTGATTGGCCTCCAGATGACCATACGTGAAAACTGAACAATTACAGGGGTGCTTGCTAGGTGCTGTCCATGCTCCAGCTACTGCCAGGCACAGACACGTAATCACCTCCAGGTCAGTCCAGAATCTGAGTCTAAAATCGCAGCCTAGGAGTCTTGTCTTAAGACTCTGACTGTCACCAGCTGCCTTAGAGTTCAGTTCCTAATAAAGTACAAAGTGCATGTGCCTTAATGAGAGGCTGCTCTTCAGGAAAATATTGAGGTTGTGAAGCTGGATAGGGCAGGGGCAAGAGCTGAGTAAGCCACTCTCAACCACAGCCGCACCTTGGCTGAATCCACGGTGCTCTGGGGACTGGATTACACCAGAGACTTGCCTTCACTCCACCCCTGGGTCAAATGGGTCAGTGTTTTATGCCCCCATGTCAGGCAGTCATTGGCTTTAGGGCAACAGATGTGAAGTGGGTTCTTCTACAGGCTCTGGGTGGTTCTCCAGAAAAGGCGACAACAACAAGCCTTTGTCAACCATTACGCATGGTAGCTGGGGTGATCACTGCACTTGGAGGTCACTTCAGCATCTTCCACAATCAGTTAGCAGAAAAAACAGGGCACAGAGAAACATGTCATATCCAGAATGTAGGGGTATTCATGTGCCAGGGCTGCCATAACAAAATACCACAGGATGGATAACTTTAAAACACAGAAATTTAGTGTCTTACATTCCTGAGGCTGGAAGTCCAAGATCAAGGTGCCAGCAGGGTTGGTTTCTCCTGAGATTTCTCTCCTGGGATTGCAGGTGACCACCTTCTCTGTGTGTCCTTACATGGCATTTTATCTGGGCATCCCTGGGGTATCTCCATTTTCTTATAAGAACATCAGTCATGTTAGTTTAAGGCCCCATCCTTATCATCTGTCTATTTAAACTTAATTACCCACTAGAGCCTTATCTCCAAATGCAGTCACATTCTAAGGTACTGGGGTTAGGTCATCCATATATGAATTTTGTGGGTACACAGTTCAGTTCATAACAGTGGGAAAGTCAACAGGAAAAACAACCCAATGCCATCACATGTTTCAAACAGTCAAAATGACATGTCTGAATTTGCTTTAAAAGAGTCTGGATTTTCTCCCTTTCCAAAATCACGGTATACAGTGTATTGATGAAAGAATCGAGGTAAGAGTCTTAGACATTTAAAAACTTGGGATATAGATTCATTTGACCATTTTCTCTAGTTTTGTTCAAATGGCCATAAAAATGTTAATTAAAAATAAATTAGAATTTAGAAAAATAAAGATTCAACTTGTTACATGAAATGAACCTATTCTTTGCATTTTAAAGGAAGGATAGTAAGGGTTTCTATTACATGCTAAATACAATCTCCATTCATCTATCCTATCAGGAAATGCCTTTTCAGTAGCAGTGATAAATTCTTAGGTTTCCTTTCTTTTTGCATCATTGGACCCTATAACATGCCTGACTATAGCCTTTCAAGTCCCAACTTAAAGTGTATTCAGAATTGGTTTTCCACTTATAATTCACCATACACTCATCATACTCCTTGATCTTACTACATTCTACCATGTTTTAGGGTTGTTAATGCATTTTCTTTATCTTTCCTGCTAAAATGTGAGTTCCTTGAAGGCAGGAAGCAAGTTTTACTTATCTTTTATGTCTAGTACATTTTTCACAGGGTCTTGCACAAACTAAATGCTCAATACATACGTGAATTAGCTACTGATTAGAATGACTGACTCATATTATATACATAATATATACATATTTAGTTCTTTATAAATATTATGCATTTCAAAAACTGTTTGAATGCATTAGTTTCTATTAAATAAACTTGGATAATTTTCCAAGGATGTTTTCCTGAATAATTCTGACTGGTGAATTTTCTGTATCATATCCGTAAACATAGACATGAGCTAGCATAGGTTCAGATAATAGCTATCAGATACAATTTGATAAGCAAAGGACAAAAGATAGCTGAGTAACTACTGATATTTCTTCTGAATATGTGATATAAGTATATTTCACAGAGTTGAGATCACCAATATATGAAGTGCTCAGGAAAATGAAATATATGTATTAAATTAATATCTATTAAGGAATGATGCTTTTTAAAAGTGGCTTCCCCAATTGATTTCATATAAGGTATATTCAAAGCTTTAAATTTCCTGTATACTAAATGCCAGTGAGATGCTTGAAGGGTCTGTCTCTGTCTTTGTCTCTTTCTCTCTCTCTCTGTCTTTGTGTCTGTCTCTTTCTCTCTTTCTCTCTCTCTCTCTCTGTCTATCTCTCAGCCTAGGTGTACACACACAGAAGCTTGGAAGCTAAGGAGCAGATGGGCATGATAATTGCTGAGGCACTGGCATATTGGCCTGGCTTTCAAATCTGACATGTTCTTTCCATCCCATCATCTACCAGATGACAGTGAGCAGCCTCTTGCCTGCTAGTGCCTGGCACATGTAGTTTTCTTGGTAAGAAGGGCACAATTGCTACCCACTGAGGTCAGCCATGCCTAATTTCATCTGTAAGGAAAAATGCATGGTCTTGTTTCTCAAACACAAAAGAGAAAAACAAACTCAGAGGCTAAAATGCCTTGATAGACTTCATTTTAGAACTTGAGATTATTCCCATGCAGACTTTGGATTCTTTCTGCTTTCAGAAGATCTCTGTTGGCAGCCTGGATATCACTGGGCTTGTTGATAAAAATTCAGATTGCAAAACTAAGTCCCAGCTAGAAAACAGGTGCTGTAACTTTTGGATATTCTCTATTGTGATGCATAGGTTTTCTTCTTTTCACAGTTTCTGTGTTTACTCTGTTCTGACCCTTGTTTGATTCCTTTAGTGGCAGCCTGAGAAATCTGGCATGGCTGAAAAGTGTCATGTTCAGAAAGATTGATGGCTAGACTTTTACATTTTAAAAATCTTTAGTAAATCAGGAGTCCTAGGGAATCTTTCTGAATTGCCAACTGAAGGACCTGGATTTTAAATCGATGTTAACTTATTGTTATTTCAACTCTTTTTGTGCCTTTTTACTAAACAGACAGGTAAAAACCTAACAATAACATCAGCTTTGGAAAAGGGCTAACAACTGTCTCATGACACAAAGTGAACCCCCAATTACCTTTGACTTGCATTTCCTTTTTTATCTCTATTTTCTATTTGGATTCAATTGTGCTAAAGCAGCAGCAACAAAAACAGAAACAAAACAAAGGAAGCCTCATTATTTCCTACACATGTGAACCTCACAGGCCCCACACTACAGTTCTGGTATGAAATCTGTGGCACTTTTTTCACTTTTTATCTCCAGAAGTTCAGGCAGATGGAAAAGTCATTTCATGTGGGAGGAAAACTCTTTTTCAAAGTGCAAATAGCTGAAATAATAACTAAAGAAATTCAGCAAAGAGGTAAACTTCCAGGTGCAATTACTTTTCCTTTTTCTTCTTCAACTTTACCAAGTATGAAAATTCACAAAGTTAAGGACATGGCAGAGGAAAAAAACAAAAAATTTAAAGTTTTTGTTTAAAGTGGTGCGTTAACAGCTTCAGCTCAGACACTATAGAAATCACGATGATCCCAGTGTCTCCATTAAAAAATGCTACAAGAAATATTGTACATTTTTTTCTACTTCTTTGGTTCCAATGATAGAACAAAGTGTGAAGAATATTCAAAGAAAATATTGTTTATTTTTTACTAATTAGAAGAGGAGAAATTCCTTTCCTTATTTCCCTCTAAAATAGAAATAAAATGCACACAAACACACACATCATAAGTGCTGGTTGTGACAGCTCTCCAATGGCATTAATGGATTGTATCAGATGGCACAATGCAGGAACAATTCTGCCAAGGAGTGAATTGTCGGTTTTCTTGCTATTCCAGGAAGTTGAAACTCTACCAAAAGGATGCAATTCATTTCGATAAGAGAAACAGGTAATTTTTTTGTACGGTTACTGAAGTATGACAAAACTCTCTATACTGTATTAGTAGTGGGCTGTTTAGTGGAAATATCTTTTGATTTTTTTAATCTGTTGTTCTGATAGACCAGAAATACCTCAATTTGTTTAAAAAAAAAATAAAGACTCCATTTTGTAAGCAAGAGGGAGGTTGTATAGCAAAAGGGAATGAGAAAGACTGGGAAGGTGGGAAAGTGTGTGGAAAACACAGTTCTTTCCAGGTTTCACTGGAATATATTTCAAAATGCCACAAATGAAATTTAAGGCAATGTTTTCCAGAAAAATCATAATTCAAAAAACACTCAAGTCTTTGGATTTTATATGAGGACTACTCTGAACTATTAATGTTAGAAAAAATAGCATTTTGATCTAATTCACTGCTAATGTCTCATGCTGTGGTCAGTTATTACAGCTTACACCAGGACAGAGTGTGTATGAGCTTATGGTTTAGCCTTTTTCCTATTGCATTTTTATTTTGCTCTTCTTATTTTTTAACCCTGGCATAGATAAGAATAAGAGTAGCCATATCACCTACAATTAAAATGCAAGCATCTATTTTTATGGAATTTTTTCATCTAAGAGAAATTTTCCCTTGACAGTGGTGGCACATTATGTATGTTGAAAATAAATACCAAGTAATGCCTGGTATTACAGAGAAGAAGTCACAAAAAGATCTGTGATCCCTGTGGACCAAAAGAGATAAAACAGGAAACTGCAATTAGCAACTAATGTGAGCCCCGGAGAGGCATGAAGAATGAAGAGAGGTAGACACATTTTTCTTTTGGAAGGATTTTAAGAGAACTAAAGCAAAGAAGGACATTAAAGTGGTGAGATAATGGTTTCTTTTATATGTCTACCAGGATAACTGTATCCATTGTTATCTGTGTTAAAAACATTCATTAAACATTTAATGACACACTGAAGGATAATAATACTAATTCAATATTTTAGCCCAGAAATCATTTATAAAAGCTGTCAGCACCATAAAATTCATCCTGCAAATTTAAAATGGGTTCGATCACCATTTGACAGAATAAGCCAGTTCATTCTTTTAAAGCAGTGCCTGCCACTATTTTAGGGGATGCAGAGTTAAAATTCTCTGTGGGAAAAAACTAAAAGAATGAATTATTGTGGAATGTTATAATATTCTCAGCATCACTGAAATAATAACACCAAGTTTATTTTTTATTTCAAAAGAATAAATTTAATTTTGAGGATTATGGAAACATTCAACCATGCTCTTGAAAAAACTGGCAGGAGTAGCAATGTCATAAAACTAGGCTTAGGATAGCTGGCTTATGGGAAGAAATCACACAGCATGTACATTTTATAAATATATGATTAGGAATTTACAGTAATGATGTTACAATTTGTATTGCCCTGTAACCAACCAAAAGGCAGTAAGCAATCATAAACATGCATCTGAATGAATGATCACGAGGGAGCAAACCCAGGTATCCACTACCCAGGGCCTGAAACTGCACACTCTGCTCACCTTGGAGGCCCCTTCCTGTCCTCTCATAGTTATAGCCTCCCCTCCTTGACTACGATGGACAGATACCACCTGTTTTGAAGATTACACCAAAGGAATCATTTGAATGTATCCTTTGTATCTTGTTCTGTCACTGAATATTATGTTTGCAGGTTTTCTTCAGGTTGTTGCATGCAGTGATGTTTTTTTCATTACTTTGTAATACTCATTGTATTTCACAGTTTATTACCACGTACTATGTTTTTGTTTTTTTTTTTTTTTGTCATGAGAAAATATCAGCTAAATCCAAGTTGAGGAATATTCTGCAAATCTTGCTCAAGACTCTCGGCACACATGTGCATGCGTTTACATTGGACATGTCCATTAGAGTGGAATTAATGTTTATAAGGCTTGCATACATTTAATTTTAGTGGATAATACCTGTTTTATAGAGTGGGTTCCAATTTACCACCATTGGAGTGCGACTGTCACTCCCCATCCCTGCCACATGTCCTGTGGGTCTTACAAACTTTAGCCTTTCTGGTGGGTGTGTAGTGATATTTAATGGTGGTTTCAATTAGAAGAGCCCTGATGACACTGATATAAAGCACTACTTCATTGGCTATCCTTTTTGTGAAGTGCTTGTTCAAGCCATTTGTCCATTTACTCCACTTTCATTTTCTTTGGTAAGTTTCTAATGATTATGGGAAGGCTTTATTGATTCAGGACTGAGAACTTGTTAACTATGTGTGTTGCAATAACTCCTACGTGTTGGTTTACGTTCAATTCCTTGATGATGTCTTCTAATGAGAAGAAGCTCTTATTTGCCAATTTTTTCCTTTATGGAGAATACTTTTGTGTTCTATCAGGAAATATCTGCCTACCCCAAGGACATAAAGATATTCTCTTCCTTTATTATCTAGAACTGTACTGTTTAATATAAGTAGCCATTAGCCACATGTGGATATTTAAACATAAATTAGGTAAAATAAAAACAAAGTGAAAATTTAGTGGTTGAGTTACACTAGCCATATTTCACCTGCTCAAAACCAGTATGTGGCTGTGGCTACCATCTAGGAGGGTTCAGATGTGAAGCATTTCCATCACCATACAAGTTCTATTGGCAACACTGATCAAGGGGCTCTGTAATAGGGGTTTTCCTCTTACATTTAGATTGGCAATGCACAAGGTACGGATTGCTTGGTGGCGAGGCAGAAGTCATTCTGCTTTTCCCCAAGTGGATATCCAGTTGACCAGGCATAATTTTTTGAAAACACCTGCTCCTTCTCTACTGCTGTGTGGTACAAACTTCGTTGTAATAAAAATGTCCACTTATAAGAGGCTCTATTTCTGGCCTCTTATCCTGTTCTATTCTATTTCTATCTCTCCTTGTATCAATAACACGTTCTCTTAATTACTATGACTTTGTAAACTGTTCAAAACCCAGTAGCTTATCTTAATGTTGGCCATTTTCATCTATATACATTCTGGAAACAACTTGTGAATTTCCACCAAAATATTAATTTTCTGGAAACTCTGTTAGGGCTTCATGTTATCTACCTAACACTATGGGAAAGAACTAACATCATTGCATATATTTCCATTTCCATTTATTTTATTGATGTTATATACTTTTCTGTATAGAAAATTGACTTGATTAACATGACGGTGTCTTGCCCATTTTTAATAAAAATATGCGTTATTTTAAAATGCTATTTTGGTACTTTGGTTCATTTTTTAAAACATTTGAACCAACGATAAAGTTACAGAAAAGTTTTAAGGACAGATTTTTTTTTTTTTTTTAGGCTTAATTCACTTTATTTTTCTTGTATAAAAACCCTATGTTGTAGCCACAGTTGGAGCCTGGGTCTGCTGCACGGAGACTCTGGTGTGGGTCTTGACAAGGTGGTCCATGAATTCCTGATAGGGAGACTTGGTAAACACAGTCTCCTTCCAGAGGTCAGGGGTCAGGTAGCTGTAGGTCTTAGAGATGGCATCAAAGGTGGCCTTGGCGAAGTTGCCCAGGGTGGCAGTGCAGCCCCGGGCTGAGGTGTAGCAGTCATCAGTACCAGCCATCATGAGCAGCTTCTTGGGCACAGGCGCTGAGACGATGCCAGTGCCCCTGGGTGCAGGGATGAGGCGCACCAGCACAGAGCTGCAGCGGCCTGTCACCTTGCAAGGGACAGTGTGGGGCTTGCCGATCTTGTTCCCCCAGTAGCCTCTGCGCACGGGGACAATGGAGAGTTTGGCCAGGATGATGGCCCCACGGATAGCGGTGGCCACCTCCTTGGAGCACTTAACACTCAGGCCGACGTGGCCGTTGTAGTCCCCAATAGCAACAAACGCCTTGAACCTGGTGCGCTGGCCAGCACGGGTCTGCTTCTGCACGGGCATAATCTCCAAAACCTCGTCTTTGAGAGAGGCCCCCAGGAAAAAGTCAATGGTCTCAGATTCCTTAATGGGCAGGGAGAAGAGGTAGATCTCCTCCAGGGACTTGATCTTCATGTCCTTGTCCAAGCAGCCCAGCTTGGTGACGGGCATCCACTCCTTATCCTTGGCCTTGCCTCTGCGAGCTCCGCGGCCTCGGCCCCGGCCCCATCCACGGCTGCGACCCCGGCCCCGGATGCCACTGCCGAAATCTCCGAGGAAGCCACTGCGGTTCCCCGTCTCAGGCCCACTAGGGCCTCCGGGCCCCCCGGCTGCACCTGCATCATCCGCCGTTTGGTGTTTTCTTGGAGAAGCAAGGACAGATATTTTATTCTCAGAACCTTATGAAAGTAGTTTGCTTACCTGATGTCCCATTACCCCTAAATAGTTCAGTGTTCATTTCCTGTGAACAATGATGCTCTCCTACATAAACACAAAATCGCCTACAGCTATCAAAATCAGAAAACTAACATTGGCATGTTAATAATATTTAGTCCTCAGATCCTATTTACGTGTCTAGTTCTCCCAGCGACATCCTATAGCAACGTAATCGAGTTCAGATTTACATGTCGCATTCAGTTGTCAGAAACTGAGATCCTTAGTCACTGACTTTGCTGAACTTGGCACTTTTGTGGATCATGACCCAGTGATTTTTTAGAATGTTCCTCACTGGGATTTGTCTGATATTTCTTCAGAAGTGGGTTCAGGATTTGCATTTCATGAGAAATAAAACTGCAGTGATGCTCTGTTGTTCTCTTGTATTCTATCAGGAGGCTTGCAATTTTGATTTGTTCTATTACTAATGATTACTGCCTTGATTACTTGATGAATGTAGTGTCTGCCAGGCTTATCCACTGTGAAGTTATTCTTTTTTCCCTTAGTAATTACTTAATGAGTGTTTTCTGTGGGGAGGTATTTTCAAATGAGGTAAATATCTTGTCTGTATGTATGTAGAGATGCACATCATTGGAGATTCATGGTTTTCCCTCTTACCTAATGGATTAGAATTCCATTTACTTGTTTAATTTATTCTGATGCTCAAATTGTCCTCAATTTGACCAACAGGTATACTTTCAAAATGGTTCTTTTGAAATATTCATTGCTTGAGCATCTTTGTGCTTTCAAGAATACATAACAAGATATTTCTGGGACATTTTTTACTTCTCCTGGACCTACCTAAGAATCAGCCCTTTATCCAAGGATCCATCTTTCCTTTCTGTAGAAAATAGTATTAAAAATGTATACTAATAGTATGAAAATGTATATTGATAATGTAAGGTCTGTGCACCACTGGGAATATGGCCACTCCTAGGCCTGCAATGGACAAAGTTAGGGAATATATAGAATATATAGAAGTTTATTTATGCATGTATGTATATACATGAGATGTATATACATGAGATGTATATACATACATAGAGATGTGTGCACACATCTCTATCTTTACAGTTTGAAATATGTTAGTATGCACTGACATTTCTAATTCTGATCCAACATTACAGTGTTATTTTAGCTTTCTTCTCTTTTTCTATATTTGTTCATTCATTTTGCCACCTTACAAAACCCACTGTCATTCTTTTGAATTGATTTACTTATTTGGTCCATCCCCAGCTGTAACTAATATCCCATTCTGCCCAGCACCCTTTACCCTTTGCATAGGTGCCTTCCTCATCCTATTTAGGGTCCCTGCAGGTTCAGGCCCCATGGGCCAGCCTATCTGTCTGCCTAGATTCTCTGCTTAACCTGTTTACTACACCCAGGCTCTGATGTCCCACTTTGCATCACCCCAATGCTTGGACACCCTTTGCACCTTGCTTGTACTCTGAGCTGCCCATCGGGCCTCCTCCTCTGCACAGGCCTGAGGCCACATAGTGGATGCTTCCTATGGGCCTGTTTCTTCCTCCCGCTGCTCTGGTTCCTAGATTCCACGCCAAGCCACCCCTTCCCCAAGCAGATAGCAACGTTGCTCCACCCTACATGATGGCTTTAGTACTGAATTGTCTAGGAAGGAAAAGAAAGGAAAAGGGAATAGGTACCTTTTCACATTTTGTTATTGTTTGTTGCTGGTATGAAAAATGTTTTTAAATTTAGCATTTTTACTTTTATATTTTTATATTTGTAGCAAGGTTCCTAGATAGAGCAACCTTACTAAACATACTTATTAATTCTAATACATTATTTATAGGTTCTTTTGAATTTTCCAATACATAGTTATACTTCTTGTAAGTAATTTTGGATTTACTTCCACAAATGTAATTTTATTTCTACAGATTAAATCTCTATGAACAAACTCTAAGTAGAACAAAATCAAAGAGATGTAGATCTAGATATAGCATAGTCAAATTTTAAAAACTAAATGTAAAAGATATTTCTATCCATATAATTTCATTTCTGATCCTTCCATTACTCCATTGTCTAAGATTTGTATATAATATTATTAGTAGGTAACCTTTAACATATTCCATATCAGAGGGAAATCTTTCAACATTTTGCTATTGAATGTGTTTTGCTGACGTATTTTTAGACCTTTATCAGTTTGAGATGGGAGAATAAAAAAAATTTGCCACATTAGCAGTAAAAAAGCAGTCAACAGAAAAATGTCCTTAAGGGGTCTCAGATTAGTAGATAAAGAATATCTAAAGAATTAAAGGAAAGTGTGATAATGACATCGCACCAAGTGGAAAATAGTGATAAAGAGATGGAAATTACAAATACAAAAATGAACCAAATAGAAATTTTGGAGAGGAAAAGTAAATAACTGAAATGAAAACATCACTAGATGAGCTGAGCAACAGATTTGAACTAGCAGGAGAAAACTGGTGAACTCAAAGATCTGTCAATAGAGATCACACAGTCTGAGGAATGTAAAGAAAAAAAAGTGAAGAAAGTAAACAGAGCTTCAGCGCCTTGTGGGACACCATCAAGAATATCAGCATATGCATGATAGGAATTCTAGGAATATGAGAAAGATAAAGAGTCCGAAAGATACTTGATAAAAACCAACATCTAAAAATTTCTCAAATTTGATGAAGAATATTAACCTACACACTCAAATTCTGAGTAGAACAAATCAAGTACAATAAACTCTAAGTTAATAGACTCTAAGTTAAATAAACTCAAAGAGATCCAGACCTTGACATATCATACTCAAACTGTCAACAGTCAAAGATAAAGAAAAAAAAACTTGAAAATATCAAGAGAAAAAATGACTAGAAACCTTGGAAGGCAGAAGGCAATGGGTTTACATAGTCAAAGTGCAAAAAGAAAAAGACAGTCCACTAAAAATTCTAGATTCAGCAAAACGATTTTGAAAAAACAAGAAGAAATTAAGATATACCCGAATAAATAAAAATGGGGAAAATTTGTCACTAGCAAACCTGCTCTACAAGAAATTCTGCAGCGAGTCTTGCAGGCTGAAATTAAAGGATACAAAGCAGTAATTCAAATCAACATAAACAACAACAACAAAAAAATACGCAGGTAAATACAGAAGACTACATAAATACATTATTTTTGATTTTAACTATTTTTTTTCTCTAACAAGATTAATGACATTTAGCAAGACTGGTGTAGAAAGTAAGAGAGAATACTCCAATTACTAAAGTCAGGAATGCAAGATGGGACATCACTACTGACCTTCCAGAAATAAGAAAGATTATAAGGGAGTAGTACTAGGAACAACGTATGCTAACAAATTAGATAGATTACATGAAATTAACTGATTCTCAGAAGGATGAAAACTACCAAAACTGACTCAAGAAGAAATTGATAATGAGAGGAGATCTATAATAAGCAAGGAGATTGAATTGGTAAATAAAAATCTCACAACAGGCTGAGCATGGAGGCTCACACCTATAATTGTAGGTTTGGATTACAAAGGTTTGGAAGGTTGAGGTGGGTGGATTGCTACAGCCCAGCCTGGGCAACAGAGTGAAACCCTGTCTCAGGAAAAAAAAAAAAAAAAAAAGAATCTTACAACAAGGAAAAACTCAGTCCTAGATAGTTTCAGTGGTGAATTCCACAAACATTTAAAGCAAATTTAATACATATCTTTCAAAAGCTACCCAAAAAATAGAAAAAGAGGAAATAAGTCATAATTCATTCTATAAGGCTAGTATTACCCTAATATCAAATATCAAAACCAGACAGACAAGAAAACAGTAAACTGATATCTAAACATATACTATAGATATTAATTATATATATTATTATTAATATATAATATATATTTAATTGTATTATATATTATATAATTACTATATTAATTATACATTAATATATAACATGTAATTACTATATTAATTATACATTATTAATATATAACATGTAATTACTATATTAATTATACATTATTAATATATAACATGTAATTAATATACTAATTATACATTATTAATATATAACATGTAATTACTATATTAATTATACATTATATTTTTATATATTATGTATAATTTATATTATATATTATATTCATATTTATAATATAATATTTAATATTAATATATAATATACTATATAATTAATTATGTATTATTAATACACAATATATAATTAATATATTTTAATATATAATTAAATTTATTATATAATAGCTTTTCTCACTGGTAATCACTGTAATAGACAACAGTGAGAAGTGGAGTATTATTTACCAAGAGAAACACATACCTGCATATACATGTCATAGAGTTAATTTGATCACGGTGCAGTAGAAAAAATAGGGAGGGATCAGAAGACAAGGAAAGAGCTGAAAGACTGGAGGTAAGTTGGATATATGACAAACCAGAACAGTCATGAGAAATGGGAAAAATGAAAGAAGATAGTTTAAAGAAGTATTTTGGAAGGCGAGTTCAAAGGACCTGGATATACATGAAAAAAGATGAAGTAAGAATTTAAAATTGAAGAAAATGCCAAGATTTGTGACAAGGAGAGTAGGATAAAGCAGGAAATCTTTTTGTGTATTCTTGGAGATACATCATTGAGAATATTGGTGAAAATTACATTTTAGCTCTTATGTTACATGATCTAAAACATGGATATGAGACATTGACAAAAACAGAATTCATTTATTCTTTGCTCTTTTCCTATTCTAATTTTTAGATCAATCTACTGTGATTGCTTTAGTTTACTGTGAGTTTCGAGGTATTGGTGATTTGGTAACTGCACACTTCTCTGTAACTATGATAATGTAACATTGGAAATGATATCCAGTTTGTTCACAGGTAACAAGCAAGCACTTCTGAAAGAAGAATATCATATGCATTATGATGTGAATCCTTCCTTTAGAATGAAGTGGCACAACTTCTATTTCAATACATCTCAGTGAATAAATTTCATTTTTCTAATTATGGCTTATATGATAAAAGAAAAGTAGCAGGTGCTAACAAACAAATTAAACCCTTTCCTGATTAACTTAGTGATAGAACAGTGACAAAGCTTTGTTTGGAAAATCACCCAGCCTCTTATGTGTAATCGTACCCAGCTTGTTCTGATTCTTATTTTGCCGTTTCTTTGTCATCTATGTCCTAGGAAATTGTATCCTCATGTTTTATTTTAATGAGAAGAAATATTTTCATGATGTATACAGCTGTACTCTTGAACTCGTGGCATTTAAAGGGCAATAGAATGTTAATGTGACTAATAAAACAAAAGTGGTTTTGTAACAGTCTGCACGAGGATGCTAGTTTCTCCCTATCTTTTAAACTGACTAAATTTGACAACTTAGTTTGTAATGATCGAAATAGAGAATCACTGTGGATTCAAGTAGAAATAACCGTAAAACAAAGACATTCCTTACCTTTCAATAAACAGGTTGTCATGTTCTCCATTTCTTTGTAAGAGAAAATCTGTCAGGAAAGAGGTAAAAAAGTGTATTTCTCTGAATATTGGGGTCTATAATGATTTTTGAATTACTCTGGAAGGCAAGAGGTTGCAATACAAAAATAATCCTTCTCTAGTAATTGATTTTTGTACTTTCATTTGAACACACAAAATTGGTTTCAGGGCTGGTGTATTACAATGTGCCATTGAGCAAGGATATTGATAACTCCAGTACATGAACTCTGCAATGTATCAGTCACCATTTCTGCCCTCAGCACCTATATTTGGCATGCTAAAACCAGGTCTGGGTAGCTACAGCGACTGTGTGTTCAGAGCTGACAACCAGGGCACTTGGTCTTTCAAATATAACTGTAATCGTATGGGAACACTGGGTAAGAATATTTGAAATGAGGATGTTATAGAAGTTCTAAGACATATAGTTACTGTAGATGAAACTACTTTGGGGAGAAAAGAACATTTTTATTTATTATTTCATGTATTATCTCAATAAACAGTTGGTGACTGTATAATAGTCACTGAACACTAGAATTCGAAGTTGGGTATGGAACCATGACCAAGAGTCAGTCTCAGATCTTTAGGCACCCTTAGCAACTCTTTAAAGGAGCAACGAGAATGGGCAGACCCTATTGACTTTGATCTTTTCTCCCCACTGGTCTTTTCGTGTGAGGAGGGATTTGGTCATAGTGGAGCGTGGTCGTTATGATATGGATGAGCGGCTATAAATGAGCCTGGGAATCATC
Organism: Macaca fascicularis; assembly: GCF_037993035.2. NCBI lineage: Eukaryota > Metazoa > Chordata > Mammalia > Primates > Cercopithecidae > Macaca > Macaca fascicularis. The sequence goes on from NC_088378.1 coordinate 5,982,174, forward strand.
CAGACAGCAGGGCAGTGCAGGAAGACTTAGAGATCTGGCTAAAATGGCCATCCCTCACCTGTGCCCAGCATTTCTGTTTGCTGCTCCTGAGGCACTTTCTACTTCTGTGCCCTGCTTTGAGCCTCAGGAGGCTGATCTGCATAAACCAGATCCATGGCGCCCTGCGAGACACTCTGGGCTTGGCTGATGAGACCCACCAGGAGGAGACTGGAGCCCAAGGTCCCAGTGTTCATTCCCCTCTCTGACCCTTCCATGCAGGGTCATGGAGGGCTGGTTGCATCACAGCCTCTTTCCATAGCTGTCTCTTAGAGGCACAAGGCTCTCTCAAGGTCCTGGTAACCACTTCCCCCCATCAGGTCCGGAGTGACAAAGGCTTCCACTGTTGTAAGTCACAGGGTGCCTCGCCATCCCTCACTGGCTTCCTTTAACTTCCACACAGTTTTATAAAAGGTCCCTTCCTCAAACTTTAGTAATCCCATTTGAGTGGATCTTTGTCCCGCAGCCAGGACCATGACTGATACTTAATGCAAAAATGTGGCAGCTATGCTGGCAACAAACCAAGAGTGATGAGGCCACCACAGGTGGCACTGACAGTCAAAGAGCCCTTGGCACCTTCAGTTGCTAAAGGGGTCTGTGGTGGAGTTTGGGTGCTGGCTATGGTTGGTCTCATTTATTTATTCATTAGAAAATGATGATACATAATCGATAATCCACTCCATTTAAAATAAGGGAAAAATGATGTTAATGAGGTCCTTGCTACTAAAGAGAGCCCTTGACTCTGCATCCCTGTGAAGCTTAGGGAAGACTGTTGTCTTAGTCCATTTATATTCCTATAAGGAAATATCTGAGATTGGGTGAATTATAAGGAAAAAATGTTTATTTGGTTCATGGTTCTGCAGGCTGTTCAGGTTCATGGTTCTGCAGGCTGTACATCTGCTTGGCTTCTGGCAAGGCCTCAGGATGCTTCCACTCCTGGTGGGAGGTGAAGGGGAGCTGGCATGTGCAGAGACCACATGGCAGGAGAGGTAGCAAATGTCAGGGGAGAAGTGCCAGGCTCTTTTCAACATCCAGCTCTCAGAAACTAACAGAGCGAGAACTGAGTCACCCCAAAGAGAGGGCGTTCATCTACTCATGAGGGATTTGCCCTCATGACCTAGACGCCTCCCATTAGGCCTCACTTCCAACATTGGGGATCAAATTTCAACATGAGGTTTGGGGAACAAACATGCAAACTATAGAAACTGCGTAAGATACTCTAATAAGTCAATGAATGAAGAGTTAAAAATCTCACTATGTGACTTTTACAGATAGAAAACTCCCCTACTCAATATACAATTTGAAATGAAAAGGATGATGAAACATATGCAATGGGTGTGAGTAGGACACTTTTTCCATTACCACTGCAATTAGCAGTAAGTCTTCCCACAGAAAAAAGAGGTTTATATCCTCCTCCCATCACTATGCAGTAGAGAAAACTGATACTGGCAGAGAAAGCTGCTAGTTTGGCAGAAAATACTGGCTCAGAGCAAAGAACTACAGCCATGCACAGTCATTTCTGTTGACTAGTAAAGTGGCAGCCAGCACTTTGCAGAGCACGAGATGAAGGTAGACAACAGCATCTGAGTTAAAATACTTTTGACCAGGACTATTCTTTGACCAAGTGGACGAAGTGAGGTTAACACCTTGGAGCACCAAGTAATCAGAATGCTGATGTCAGGAGCAGACATACAGGGTAAGGGAGGAGCAGGTACAGAGAATATGCAAGGAAAGAAGGAAGAATCATCCTCATCTCTATTCTCCTGGAAAATTGATAAGGATTAGCAAAGATAGTTATAAGAGATCCTTACATAGCATATTGTTTTATGATTTCTAATTTCATTTTCAATAATTCCCAGTAAGTCATTTTCTGGTCTTCAGAAAGCGTCAAGCAGTTGTCTAGTTCTTGTTACCTGCAAACTTACATGCAGGTGTCCTCACATGCACACCGGTATGTCATTTTAGAAAGGCGATTTATGTCTGCACGTGGACTAGGGATCTAGAGTTGCACATCCTTATGGAGGGGGCCCTGTATCCCCCTCCTTCCTGTCCCAACTGCATGGACCAGGAGCAGGCAAGAACTCCACATGGGGTAACAAATTTGCTCCTCTGGGAGTTTGGAATCATGATGCTGAGTCCTTCTATCTGTGAATGTGGCTGGCATGGAATAGAGTGCGGCAGGATGACCTGGAGAGCATTGGCCTGAACACCTGAGACACAAATGTACAGTTTCCTCTTCCTTCCTCACAACCAGCACATCCCGGTGAAGCTCGGATGACACACTCTGCCCATGGCAGACCAAGGAGACTGCAGACAACTTGTGAACTAGAGGAGGCTTTTCATGCAACATGCTACATATTATACCAGTGAACTCGAGGCTCTCAGAGAGAGAAAAGAGTTTTGCATGACACATTTTGGAGATGAAAGAGGAACTAGGAGTCACTTCTCTTTCTCTAGCCTCTTAGATTTCCCAGGAGAAAGGAGGCAGGATGCTGTATCCAATTATTGTAACAAGGATAAGGGAGTAGACATCTGTTAGAATTCAGGCAAAAAAAAAAAAAACAGTAACAGGAAAAATAATGGACACAATAAAGCAGAATTGCATTCTCCTTCATACAAATGCCCACAGGTGGACTGTCCAGAGCTGGCTTGGCAGACTCATAGGTCAGGACCCAGGTTCCCTCTGTGTGACTGTGATGTTTAATTTTATATTTCTATTTGGCAGGACATGGTACCCAGTTATTTGGTCCACCACCCATCTGAATGTTGCTGTAAAAGTGTGTTTTAGATATGATTAACATTTATAATCATTTGACTTTAAGTAAAACCATATTATTCTCCACAATGTGAGTAGGCATCATCTATTTCATTGAAAACCTCAAGAGCAAAGGCTAATGTTTGTTGTAGAAGAAGGGATTCTACATCTAGACTACCAAAGAGAAATTCTACCTGAATTTCTAGCCTTTGGAATAAAGACTTTAACATCCACTCTTACCTAAATCTCTAGCTTGCCCGCTTAGTGTACAGATTTTAAACTTACCAGCACCCACGATTTTGAGCCAGTTTCTCAAAATCAGTCTCTCTTTCTCTCTGTGTGTGTGTGACACACAAACACACACACCCCCCCCCACATGTTCTGTCTGTCTAGAGAATCCTGACTAACATAACTGTGGATCCACCAATGAAAGCAGCAGCCCTGAAGGGTTCTCCACTGGGCATGGCAGGAGGGAAGGGCAAGAGTGATAACACCCTGGTGATTCCAGATCTGGAAGGACACAGACATGGCCCTGACTTTTTCTGCATGCCCAAGGGTACATGTACAATAACCAAATGTCTCTGAGTGCCCAGGCAGGGTTGTGAGTGTGTGAGGTGAGGGTCTCCTCCCAGCTAAGGCTGTGGGCAGCCCCTCAGCTGGAAATAACAATGGAGGTGCTTCTGGGGCCTCTCGGAGACTGTTAATGGCCCATCATCCCCCAGCAGGGTAATCAGCACACATTGTCCAAACAGGGAGGACACATTACTTACAATTTCAATAATGAATGATGTTAGATGATGACCAGGGAAGAAGCGACTATAGCCACACTGCCTGCACCCCCCAGTCACACCTTATTAATATGGTGAGAGCCATCCTTAAAATAGGCAAAAGTGGATGGATCACTGACAGAATGATAGTTTAAATAAAGTTCAATCCACAAAGACTATCAAAAGGCGTGGAGCTTTAAACCACAAATGGTTGTTGAGTGTATCTAATATTTTAATCACCAAATAGGAACGGAGACTCCGGTCAATAATAGAAATAAGGAAAATTGTATTCAAAGTGAAATTGACATAAACTTAACCTTTTTAAAGTAAGAAATTCAGTGGCATTTACTACAGTCACAGTGTTATACAATCATCACCTTTATCTACTTCAGAAACATTTTCATCACCTCAAAAGGAAACCCCACACCTATTAAGCTGTCGCTCCCTGTTCTTCCTTCCTCTAGCCTTGGAAACCACCAATCTGCATTCTGTGTCTGCAGATTTACCTATTATTGACACACTTTATCTATTATGGATATTTCTATGTAAGTAAACAATATGGGAGCTTTTATGTCTGACTTCTCTCACTTAACATAGAATTTTCTAGGTTTATTTACATTGTAGCATGTATCAGGACTTCATGTCTTTTAGACATTGAATACAATTTTAATTTATTTGTATACAACAGTTTGTGAATCCATTCATCTATTGATGGGCATTCGAGCTGTTCCCACCTTTTAGCTATTGTGAATATTGTTGCTATGAATTTGCATCTACGTGTATTTGTTTTAAGTATCTGTTTTCAATTTTGGCAGAGGGTGGGGTGGTGTCTTCACCTCAGAGTGAAATTGCTGGATCATATGGTAATTCTGTGTTTAACTTTTTAAGGAACTGCCAAACTGTTTTCCACATCGCCGAATCATTTTACATTGCAGCAGTTCTATATTAATGTTTCATTTTTTCCACATCCTCAACTCCTGTTACTTTCTGTTTTCCAAATTAAAATTGAAAGTAATCCTGTTTGTTATAGCTATCTTAGTGGGTATTAGCTGGTACTTCATTGTGGCTTTGATTTGCATTTTCCTAATTACTAATGATAGTGAGCATCTTTTTATGTGTTCATTGGACATTTATATCTTTTTCTTTGAAAAAATGTTTATATGAGTCCTTCGTTTATTTTAAATCGGGTTGTGTCTCTGTTATTGTTTAGTTGTATGAGTTCTTTACATATTCTGGATACTAGATCCTTATTAGACAAATGATCTGTGAATACTTTCCTCTATTCTGTAGATTGTCTTTTATTTTCTTGAAAATGTCCCTTGATGCACAAAAGTTTTCAGTTTTGATAGTCTAATTTATCTATTTTTTTATTTTGTTACTTGTGCTTTTGTTATTACATCAGTTGATTCATTGCCAAATGCAAGAACATAAGGACTTACCCCTGGGTTTTCTTCTAAGAATTTTATGATTTGAATTTTTATATGTAGGCTATTTATCTATTTGGAGTTGTTTTGTATATGGTGTGAGGTAGGGGCTCAATTTTATTCTTTTGCATGTGGAAATCCAGTTGTCACAGCACCACTTGTTGAAAGACTATTCTTTTCCCATTAATTTTATTTTTTATTTTTTTGAGATGGAGTTTTGCTCTTGTCACCCAGGCTAGAGGGCAATGGCGCATTCTTGGCTCACTACAACCTCTGTATCCCAGGTTCAAGTGATTCTCCTGCCTCAGCTTCCCAAGTAGCTGGGATTAGAGGCACCTGCCACCATGTTTGGCTAATTTTTGTATTTTTAGTAGAGACGAGGTTTTGCCATGTTGACCAGGCTGGTCTCAAACTCCTGACCTCAGACGATTCACCCGCCTTGGCCTCACAAAATGCTGGGATTACAGGTGTGAGCCACCATGCCCAGCCTCTTTTCCCATTATATTATCTTGGCCTCCATGATGAAAATCAGCAGAAAAGTTGTATATTTTTAGTATATTCAAGTTTGGCTGATTTTTATTTATCTTTTCTATTACAGCTAGGAGGTTGAGTAAAAAATATTCTAACTGTGGATCATGATTAAAAAAAAAAAAAGCTAAAGGAAATTGAAACAAAAACACAGAGGAAAGGGATGGAAGAGAGAGAGCACCTGTTACTCAGCAATTGCTGTTTCCAGCCTCTCCTGGCTGTAGCTCTGTTCCTGCATCAGATTTCCTTGTGCCACCTCTAGCCTTATCATAAGCTCCACTTAACTTACAACGAATAGAATTTTTTAATAGAGTTAATGAACATAATCCTTAAGACAATCAATATTTTTATCATATTCCCCCCACAAAAATGACAAAATAGAAAAAACTAGGCTTGACTCACCACCTTTAATCCATCTCTGGGGATATTTATATGTGGCCTTACATGCGTCACAGAGAGAACTGGCAAACTCCATTGCCCTCCACAAAGTACTGAGGCCAGAAGGGCTCTTGTGAGGACACAGAGGCTGCTCTGAGCAAAATAAGCCCCAGGCCTGCTTTCAGGCAGGGCTTCCTAGACTCTTATTGCTGGTGGACGCACCACCATTAGATCGGGTGCTTGTCGCATATTCAATATGCAGTTGCCAGAAATTGCTGATGCACAGGAACTCAAGCCCACCTGCCAATGTTGTCCAGAATTTTAATATCCCAGCTTCATCTTTCTGTGTACATAGGTTTGGTTTTTGATTGAGGAGTGGTTATTAATGAATGGGGCAGATTTCATATGCCTTACATTAAAACACAGTTTTTACTTGATTTATATTAAATAGTCTTTCATCCTTTTTCCTCCAGAAGAGTTTTTCCTTTCCTTTTAACTTTTCCAAAGTGACCAAATTTTCTCAAGTGTTCATAAAAATACTTTGTTTTTATATGACTTTTTAGTTTGAAATAATTTCAGACTAAATTTGAATAGTTTAGGCTTTTTGAAAACCCTACAGAAAAGTTGTAAGATTGGATAAATACACCTGGATATCCTTTGTCAGCCTTTCCCAGTGTTTATATATTTCTCTATTTATTTTAGTGCTCCCTCTCTGTCTACATACACACACACACACACACACACACACATACACACACATATATACACATGCACACATATATGCTATATATGATCTGTATCTATTTTGTATATTTATAAATTAGATTATAATTATATGTTAAATTTACACGCATTTTATTTTTCTGATTTATTAGAAAGTATGTAGCAGACACAATGCACCTTTATAATTCAGAATGTATCTTCCACAAAACAAACATTCTTTTAAATATCTATAGTCCAGTTATCAAAATCAGGATATGTAACATTAAGGTAATGCTACTGTATAATTTCCGGATCAGGTTCAAATACTGTCAATAGTCCCAATAATGTCTTTAAGTTTTATTCCCTGAGGGATTTTTCAGTTTAAATTAGGTATTCTTGAATGTGTAAGCTTTAAAATTTGCCTGCTCCTGTTGTTTTTCCTGATAATTTTACAAACTCTCTTTGGCTTTTTCCTTTGATTTTTTTCATGACATTCAACCTCGACTTATGTGTTGATGAGTTACCAGTCAAGACATCTCTTCCTGACTTCCACAGTCATGTATCTGTTCCAAATGTGCCTTTCGCTGCATAGACATGGGAATTACCACGTTTGGTAAATTAATGGATGAATGATTGAATGTGTGGATTCCTGCACCATGGGCTCATCAGCTTTACAAATCTACCCCATTCAGAAATGTGGAGGATCCCTTTTTTCTCCTTCATTTCTACCCCAGATAAGTGATCGCTTCCTACTCTCCACAATCTGTCTCAGCCATGCTTCTGCTCATCTGCTCACTTCCCTTTCCTTTGGCAAGGTTCCAGCCATCCTCCTGGCCTCCCTGCCTCTAGTCTCACCTCTTTCTCACTTCCTAGAGTGTTCAAGTTTGGCTGAATTTTATTTATCTTTTCTATTACAGCTAGGAGGTTCAGTAAACAGTATCTTAACTGTGTTTCATGATAAGAAAGCTAGAGGACATTGAAACAAAAATGCAGAGGAAAGGCATGGAAGAGCGAGAGTACCTGTTACTCACCAGTTGCTGCCTGCGTGGTCTTCATCATTTAAAAATCAGATTCTATTTTTTCTTTGCTCAATATTTTTATAGAGATTTCTCAGGAGAAAAATCTAAATGATTTAGGATGGTGACCACACTTGCTGGTCATTTGCTGCTCCTTGTCAGTTGCATTTTAATCTAGATATCATAGATGATTTTAGAGCTCAGACTATGTCAACCTGGCCAGGTTGTTACTAAAATAAATGAAAGTGTGAGAGATCAAGACCAAAAGAGCTTTGATCCCTGGCGTGGCCATCTGGAGGGACTGTGAATGTACACTTAGAGCATGTACTTCAAAGGATGGGAAAATTGGTGAGTATAAATTCAGCCAAAAAGCCAGTGTGGTGGACGACACGAGGTAGGGAGAAGTCCTAGCTGCAGGCAGAAGGACACAGTGAGAACTCTAAACCAAGTGACGTGTAGAACTTTACACAGAAAGGCAGCAGACATTGGGAAAGTTTATCTTCAAACAGTGGAGCTCAGTCTTAGGCAGGGTCCAGGTGCAGGTAGATATGACGTAGGCAATGGAAAAGCTGTGGCGGCTGGTAGATGTTCAAAGCAAGATGAGATCCTTGTCCCAGAAGGCCAGTGTTACTGGGAAGCTGACTTAAACAAAATATAGGCATAAGGAAAAGGACAGAAGCCAGGTAGTAAACTGGGTTGCAAGACTAGAGAGGACTTTGAGGTGAAAATGGTTAGACACCAAGTGCTAGATTGTTGAGTTCTTTAAATTTTTCTGAATCAGGAATGGTGTAGACTGGGTGGAGGTTGATCTTCCAGTGAGAGCCTGGTGTCTGGAGTCAAATACAGTAGGACTGGGCAGCACCTGAGAGCAAGGGGTTAAATCCTCTAGTGTAGATCATTCTGGAAAGGGCCCACTCCTTTATGAATAAAGTCCTCACTGCTTCCCTTTCTAGTCTTATAAGCCCACCTGTGCTCCATTAGATATTGAAATAATTGTTTATGACTGTGCTTTATTAAATATCTTTCAAAGCAGATTAAATCAGTATCCTGCTGGTTTGAAAATGAAGGCTTTTAAAGTAAAATTGGAAGATGCTTTTAATTGAGCATGTGAAAGAAAATTAGCAAGTGAAAATCTATTGTTTCAAACATATCTTCCTGACATTCGTTGTTAAAATTGAGACATCTCAAAGTAGCACGTTTCACAGAGCTTCTGTTCTTCTAGTGTCTTTAATCATTCCTTGTAAAGTGCTGGAAAGGAAAGAAATACAATTCTGGAAAATTATAAAATAATGAAGACTTTGTGAAAATACCGGCTGTTGAAATTCAGGTAAGAGCACACTTGGATAATTTAAACAAAATAAAATTAGTGGTTCCAGATGGCATTAAATGCAGTGCTGCAGGTGAATTAACTAAAGAACATATCCAACTACTAAAGATTATTTTTAGAGTACAAAAATAGAGACCTGGGAGGGTATCAGAACGTCAGAAAATAGGAAGTAGGATACATCTTTTTAAAAAGGAAAGAATAACCATGGTAATTGTCCTAAATGTATAATTCTTATTAATGTTATAGAAACTAGTAAGATAAAATAGTTCAGAAATCTGGAGTCTGTTGGAGCTATGAAAAGTAAAATTCATCAGTTTTTAAACGTTGGTAATAATTTTTCTGGAGGAAGTTTTCTTCCCTTCTCCTTCATTTGCACTCTTGCCTGCATGTGATTCCAGCCCTGTTCGGCCATCTTTTGCTTTGCCATTTCTATTTCTTTGCTGTTCAGAATTTCTTTCCTTTCTTTGTTACCTCTGTCTTTCCCTCTAAATATAATCCTTCTCTGTCTTAAATAATTGTCAGGGTTCAATGAGACAGGGTATGAAATACCTGCAGCACAGATCCCACACATTATTCTCAGTTAGGTGTTGATTTTCTTTCCTCCTTTTTTGAGATGTAGTCTTTTTCTGTCATGCAGGCTGGAGTGCAGTGGCACAATCTTGACTCACTGCAACCTCCGCCTCCCAGGTTCCAGCCTCAGCCTCAGCCTCCTGAGTAGCTGGAATTACAGGCATGCACCACCCCATGCCCGGCTTATTTTGTATTTTTAGTAGGGATGGGGTTTTGCCATGTTGGCCAGGCTGGTCTTGAACTCCTGGCCTCAAATGATCCACTGACCTCAACCTCCCAAAGTGCTGAGATTACAGGCGTGAGCCACCGTGCCCAACCCCAGGTGTTGATTTTCTCTGCTGGGATCCTTCCCTCCCTTTCCTTCCCAGCCTTAGTTCTACTTCTGTACTGTACTCAGTTTGTTTTACTCTCTACCCTCCAAATAGGAATTTCAGTTTTCTAATTCTGCCAAGTTAATTCATCAAACATACATTGAATAACCACCACAGTGAAGGCAACAGGATGGGAATTTTGATGGACATGAGGGTGTGGGAGTCACTCCACCTATTAAGAACCCACAATCTCTGCATCATCCCAAACCTGGAAAGGCTGCTTCTCGCCTTACCTCTCACCCTCTTCCATTGTATTCTGTCTCCCCAGGAACATCATGCCCATTCATCAGGCTCTCGCTCAACCTGCAGCTTCTGGGGTGGCATTTTACAAACATGGCCTAAAGAACACTCTGCTTGGGTTTTATGATGTTTTTTTCTTCATTAAAGCAGGGGTAAGTGGTAAAGTACACTGGGAGTTGCTGATTTATATGAATTTAATTAGATTTCTTTGCCACAGGATTTCTCAGAGCTTTTAATATCCTAATCTGCATTTAGAATACTCAAGTGGGATCTACTGTGTCCAGAGTTTTAGATTTGCATTTGAATTCAGGTTTGATTGTGTAGACCCACAAAAGGGATTTCTGTTTCACACCTTGGAAAACTCTGTCCAGTACGTATTGTATCATTAATTTACGATGATTGGTAACATTGTTTATATCATGTTTTTGTGTCTCATTTCTTCAATTAAATTGGCAGTCTTCCTGTTTATAAAGACTGTGGCTTATGCTTCTTTGTACCTCATAACACTACCCACATTGTCGTGTCTGCTACATACAAGGTACAACTTCAAATAAAAGTGAACTACTATTTATCTAGAACTTTTCATATGTAATCTACAGAGGGGCTACAAAAGAAACAGTGTATTAGTCTGTTTTCATACTCCTGTAAAGAACTGCTTGAGACTGGGTAATTTATAAAGGAAAGAGGTTTAACTAACTCACTGTTCAGCATGGCCCCAGAGGCCTCAGGAAACTTACAACCATAGCGGATGGCGAAGGGGAAGCAAGACATCTTCTTCACAAGGAGGCAGGAAGGACAAGTGCCAAGCGAAGAGGGAAGAGCTCCTTATAAAACCATCAGATCTTGTAAGAACTCACTCACTATCATGAGAACAGCATGGCAGAAACCACTCCCATGATTCAATTACCTCCACCTGGTTTCTCCCTTGACATGTGAGGATAGGATTATGGGGATTATAATTCAAGATGAGATTTGGGTGGGGACACAAAGTCTAACCACATCACTGAATTTCAGAAAAGCTTACCAACTTGAGCAGTTATTTGTTTGGTAAAGACCAGAAGCAAAACTGGATGTCAACATCTCTACATCTCTGCACCAGGCTTTCCACAGGAGCAAACAATTCCTGCAAGAGTGTTCACTTTATAGGGGTCAGGAAGTTACCCAAATACACATAACACAAATAACTACAATGTTGATGTTTTCTGGGGTACTGATTATAGCAGACAACCATTCTGCAAAACAAAAACAAAGGAAAAACAACTTTCCACAACTTTGATAACTATATAAAAGGGTATAAAAGGTTATAAAAGGGTGTAAAAGGATGGGTAATTCCTGAGGTCAGAGACAAACATACCCACTCCACTATAAGCTGTTTGATTTGGACAAGATTACCTAACTTCACTGGAGCCTTTATCCATCTGGTAGAACCCACGACTGTGTGTGCAAATTAAACTGTTTATTTTGTCCCTATTTCCATGAAAACAAGATCACATTTTATCAAAATTGCCAGTTTCATTTTTGTCTTTTAATGTCACCTAAATAAGAAAGTCCCTTATTCAGAGGGATATTTTCTGTCCCAGTTTTTCAGTGCATTCTTGCACTGCTATAAAGAGATATGTGAGTCTGGGTAATTTATAAAGAAAATAGATTTAATTGGCTCATGATTCCACAGTCTGTACAAGAAGCCTGGAAACATCTGCTTCTGGGTAGGCCTCTGATAGTTTTACTCACGGTGGAAGGCAAAGTGGGAGCAGGAACTTCACATGGCCAGAGCAAGAGGAAGGAGTAGGGAGGTGCTACACACGTTTAAACAACCAAATATTGTGAGAACTCTATAGCAAGAACACTAGGGAGATAGTTAAACCATTAGAAACAGCACTCAATTGCCTTCTACCAGACCCTCTCTCCAACACTGGGGATTACAATTTGACATGAAATTTGGGTGGAGACACAGATCCAAACCATATCATTCTACCCCTGTCCCCTCCAAAATCTCATATTCTTCTCATATTGCAAGATACAATCATGCCTTCCCAACAGTCCCCAAAGTCTTAACTCATTCCATTATTAACTCAAAAGTCCACGGTACAAAGTCTCATCTTAGTCAAGGCTAATCCCTTCTGCCTATGAGCCTATAAAATAAAAAAAAGCAAGGTAGTTACTTCCAACATACAATGAGGGTATAAGCATTGTGTAAATACTCCCATTCCAAAAGGGCGAAATTGGCCAAAAGAAAGGGGCTACAGGCTCTGTGCGAGTCTTAAACCCAACAAGGCAGTCATTAAATCTTAAAGCTTCAAAATGACCTCCTTTGACTCATGTCCAACATCCAGGGCATGCTGGTGTAAGGGGTGGGCTCCCAAAGCCTTGGGCAGCTCCACCCACCCCTGTGACTTTACAGGGTTCAGCCCCCATGGCTGTTCTCTTTGGCTGGCATTGAATGCCTATGGCTTTTTCAGGCACAGGGTACAAGCTGCTGGTGGATCTACCATTCTGTAGTTTGGAGGATGGTGGCCTTCTCACAGCTCCACTAGACAGTGCCCCAGTGGGGACTCTTTGTGGGGAATCCAGTCCCACATTTCATTGCTACACTGCCCTAGCAGATGCTTTCAGTGAGGGCTCTGACTGTGCAGCAGGCTTCAGCCTGAATATCCAGGCTTTTCCATACATCTGGTGAAGTCTAGGCAGAGGCTAACAAGCCTCATGTCTTGTACTCTATCCACCTACAGGCTTAATACCATGCAGAAGCTGACAAGGCTTATGGCTTGCACACTCTGGAGCAGTGGCCCCAGCTGTACCTGGGCTCCAGTTAGCCAAGGCTGAAGCTGGAGCAGCCTGGATGTCGGGAGCAATGTCCCAAGGCTGCACAGGTCAGCAGACCCCTGGGCACGGCCCATGAAACCATTCTTCCCTCCTAGCCATCTGGGACTATGATGGGAAGAGCTGCCACCAAGATTTCTGAAATGCCTTTGAGGTCTCTCCATCCTCTTGGCTATTACAATTCAGCTCCTCTTTACTTATGCAAATTTCTGCAGCCAGATTGAATTCTTCCCCTGAAAACAGGTTTTTATTTTCTGCCACATGGCTGGGCTGCAAATTTTCCAAACATTTACCCTCTACTTCCTTGTTAAATGTAAGTTCCAGTTTCAGGACATTTATTTGTTCATGCATATGAGCACAGGAAGTTAGAAGCAGCCAGGCCACATCTTGAATGTTTTGCTGCTTAGAAATTTCTTCCACCAGATACCCTAAATTATCACTGTCAAGTTCAAAGTTCCACAGATCCCTAAAGGAGGGAAACGATGCAGCCAGGCTCTTGACTAAAAAGAAAAGTTGCCTTTATTCAATTTCCCAATAATTTTCTCATCTCCATCTGAGACCTAATCAGCCTGAACTTCATTGTCCATGTCACTAACATCATTTTGGTCACAACAATTTAGCAAGTCTCTAAGATGTTCCAAATTTCCCCTCATCTTCCTGTCTTCTTCTGAGCCCTCCACACTCTTCCAACCTCTGCTTGTTACCCAGTTCCAACATCACTTACCCATTTTCAGGTATCTTTTTAGGAATGCTCCACTCCTCAGTACTAATTTTTTGTATCAGTTCATTCTTACACTATTATAAAGCAATACTTGAGAATGGGTAATTTATAAAGAAGAGCAGTTTAATTGGCTTGTGGTTCCACAGGCTGTACAGAAAACATGGAACCATCTGCTTCTGGGGAGGTCTCAGGGAGTTTTGCTGATGGTAGAAGGCAAAGTGGGAGCAGACATCTTCACATGCCAGGGCAAGAGGAAGGATGAGGGGCACTACACACTTTTAAACAACCAGCTATTGTGAGAATTCAGTCATGAGAACAGCATTAGTGGGATGGCGCTAAACAATTAGAAACTGCCCCCACGATCGAATCTCCCCCCACTAGGCCCACCTCCAGCACTGAGGATTACAATCTGATATGAAATTTGGGTAGGGACACAGATCCAAACGATATCACTCAAAAAGTGTTAAATTAAATGGAATTTGGCGTAAGCTGCCTCTGTACATACTGAACTGCAACCTAACTCAGTATGTAAACAAAATGCTAACTTAGGAGTATATTTTTGTAACAGATATTTGAGTTTCAGCTAATCACAGCAGCTGAGCTTCAGCCAATTACAGTCTGCCAACTGATCAGACCATGTCCATATAAGGCAAGTGCTGGAGCTATTACCAATCAAGCTGCTTCCCTATGTCATTTCCCTCTTCTGTTTATAAATATGACCAGCCCACAGTCCTAAATGGAGCTGTCTGGACCTCTGCTTGGTTAGGGTGCTGCCCAATTTATGAGTAGTTATTTGCCAAATAAACTCTACTAAATGTAATTTGTCTAAAGTTTTTTATTTAACAGAAGTAATGAGAAACACTGACATAATTATGACACAGATGTTGGAAGCGAATTAACTAAACTGTGTGGATTGGGAATGGTGCTCATTATGCATGTTTGGTAAATTATGACACCAATACAATAAAAGTTAAATTTAGAGATATAGGAGGAGATAAAAAATGAATATAGTAAAAATATAAGTAAGTAGTGCCAGTACAAAAACTGTAATAAAGATCATGTTTGCAAATGTATTCAAGCTATAAAAAACAAATAACAGACCATGAACAATTTGTATTTATTGTCATAATTATACAACTTTTGAACTCTAGAGTTTTATATAGTTTAACAATTCTACTACTATAATTTTGTTATAAAAGTCTTAGAGATATGAGTTACTAAATTTGATTTTAAATGTTAGATGTGAAGGACAAAATTGTTCACATGTCTCTAAAAGTATTAGTTTTCTTATTTAGTAAGGCAGGAATAATATGGCTTGCCTAGATAAAAGAAATATTGGTGCTTGACAATTTTAACAACTGTCAGAAATTTAATTAGATATAGTGAAGTATGAATATTTGCAATGAAATATTAGATTATTTCAATATCGTCTAATTTTGTCATGTTTAAATCATTACAAAAACAAAGATTCTTATAATTCCCTTTAGCTTCTGATAGTACTTTTAATTTGAGATTTATCATTGTTATTATATTCTTAGTAACTGGTCATTAGTGGGAACTCAGCTTCTTGATAATATTTGAAGGAGAACTTTGAGTTGGCTTTTAAAACACCATATGGCTAAGATACACTATTTAAAAGCATATGGCAGGCTGTCTAGCAGACAGCTACAACCGCATCTGTTGTCACTGGATATGGGTTCTTGTCTTAGTCCTTTTGGGCTGCTATAACAAAATACCACAAACTGGGAAGCTTATAAACAACAAGAATTTATTTCTCAGTCTGGAGGCTGGGAATTCCTAGATTAAGGGACTAGCAGATCTGATGTCTGATGAGGGCCCACTTTCTGGTGGACAGATGGTGTCTTTTCTCTGTGTCCTCACAGTGGAATGGGAAAATGAGCTTCCGTGGCACTCTTTTATTAGGGCTCCAATTGCATCCCAACGCCCCCATCTTCCAATACCATTACCTTGGGGGTTAAGATTTCAACATATGAATTTTGGGATGACAGAAATATTCAAATCATAGCAGTCCTGTTGATGACATAGAGCAAGAATTGTCAAACTACAGCTTGCGGGCCAACCTGGGATTGCTGCAAGTTTTTGTAAATAAAGTAGTTTGGAACATGGCAATGCTCATTCCTTTACATAGTGTCTATGACTCCTTTTGCACTGTAGTGGCAGAGTTGAATAGTTACGACACAGACTGCATGGTCAGCAAAGCCTAAAATACTTACTATTTAGACCTTTCCAGAAAACGTTTGTCTGCTCTGATACAGAGGATTGTAGTGGAAGGATACCATTTTTCCCTGGCAAGCATCCAATTTTTCTTTTTCTGGTAATAGTTCCTGTTTTCCCTTTGGAACCTCCTACACCCCAGTCCATGTTCTTTGATTGGTCCAATTTTGCTCCAGCTCCAGGAATAGGCACTGGGCCCTACCGTGGACAATTAGAGTTCAGGAAGGGGCACTTTGTTTACTTTGGGCCAATTCAGGACCTTTGATAATGGCATTTTTGATCAATTAAGGATTTTTTTGTTTTCTAAGTTTATAAGATAACTAGATTGTCACTATTTTCAGGGAGGCTGCCTAAGAATAAAGATAACCAAAGGAAATGAGTCAAGCACCAAAGAGAAAGAGATAGAGGAGATGGAACTGTGTACTTCTATCTCTCTCTCTCTCTCTCTCTCTCTCTGTATGTGTGTATATATATATACATATATATTAATATTGAGTATCAACTTGATTGGATTGAAGGATGCAAAGTATTGTTCCTAGGTGTGTCTGTGAGGGATTACATTTGAGTCAGTGGACTGGGAGAAGCAGACCCACTCTCAATCTGGGTTGGCACAATCTAATCAGCTGCAGAATAAAAGCAGGCAGAAGATGGCCAATATGGTGAAAACCCGTCTCTACAAAGAACACAAAAATTAGCTGATCATGGTGGTACACGCCAGTAGTCCCAGCTACTCGGGAGGCTGAGGCAGGAGAATTGCTTGAACCTGGAAGGCAGAGGCTGCAGTGAGCCAGGACTGCACCACTGCCCTCCAGCCTGATGATAGAGCAAGACTCTGGAAAAAAAAAAAAAAAAAAAAAAAAAAGGCAGGCAGAAGAACATGGTGGAAGGACTAGACTTACTGAGCCTTCTGGCATCCATCTTTCTCCCATACTGGATGCTTCCTGCCCTCGAACATCAGTCTCCAAGTTCTTCAGCTTTTGGACTCTTGGACTTACACCAGTGGTTTGCTGGGGGCTCTCAGGCCTTCAGCCACAGACTGAAGGCTGCACTGTCTGCTTCCCTGCTTTTGAGGTTTTGCGATTCTGACTGACTTCCTTGCTCCTTAGCTTGCAGATGGCCTATTTGTGGGACTTCAGCTCGTTATCATGTGAGTCAATACTTCTTAATAAATTCATATATATATATATATATATATAAAATAGAATATTTATATAGTCTATTTATATAGAATATATATATATATAGAATATTTATATATAAAATAGATATATATATATCTCCTGGTTGTTCTTTCTAGAGAACCTTGACTAATACTCTATCTCCATCTCTATCATCTCTATGTCTCTAACTCTACCTATCTGTCTAGAGCCCAAATCATTGTACCATGTGTTGGGGCATAGAGCCCAGTCATACTGAACCTCCTCACGAATCTAAATCCCACTTTAGGTCAGGTGTTGATCCCTGCCAAGTAAATAATTCCACTTGGTAAAGTAACTAAAAATCATTGAATTTTTACTTGAAATAGATGAATTTTCTGAGATGTAAAACTTGTTTCGGGGGGCGGAGCAAGATGGCCGAATAGGAGCAGCTCCAGTCTCCAACTCCCAGCGCCAGCGACACAGAAGACCGGTGATTTCTGCATTTTCAACTGAGGTACTGGGTTCATCTCACTGGGGAGTGCCGGACGATCGGAGCTGGTCAGCTGCTGCAGCCCGACCAGCGAGAGCTGAAGCAGGGCGAGGCATTGCCTCACCTGGGAAGCGCAAGGGGGAAGAGAGTCCCTTTTCCTAGCCAGGGGAACTGAGACACACAACACCTGGAAAATCGGGTAACTCCCACCCCAATACTGCGCTTTAGGAAACAGGCACACCAGGAGATCATATCCCACACCTGGCCGGGAGGGTCCCACACCCACGGAGCCTCCCTCGTTGCTAGCGCAGCAGTCTGTGATCTACCGGCAAGGCAGCAGCGAGGCTGGGGGAGGGGCGCCCGCCATTGCTGAGGCTTAAGTAGGTAAACAAAGCTGCTGGGAAGCTCGAACTGGGTGGAGCTCACAGCAGCTCAAGGAAACCTGCCTGTCTCTGTAGACTCCACCTCTGGGGACAGGGCACAGTAAACTAAGACACACAGACACCTCTGCACAGACGCAAACGACTCAGTCTGACAGCTTTGAAGAGAGCAGTGGATCTCCCAACACGGAGGTTGAGATCTGAGAAGGGACAGAATCCCTGCTCAAGCGGGTCCCTGACCCCTGAGTAGCCTAACTGGGAGACATCCCCCACTAGGGGCAGTCTGACACCCCACACCTCACAGGGAGGAGTACACCCCTGAGAGGAAGCTTCCAAAGCAAGAATCAGACAGGTACACTCGCTGTTCAGAAATATTCTATCTTCTGCAGCCTCTGCTGCTGATACCCAGGCAAACAGGGTCTGGAGTGGACCTCAAGCAATCTCCAACAGACCTACAGCTGAGGGTCCTGACTGTTAGAAGGAAAACTATCAAACAGGAAGGACACCTACACCAAAACCCCATCAGTACATCACCATCATCAAAGACCAGAGGCAGATAAAACCACAAAGATGGGGAAAAAGCAGGGCAGAAAAGCTGGAAATTCAAAAAATAAGAGCGCATCTCCCCCGGCAAAGGAGCGCAGCTCATCGCCAGCAACGGATCAAAGCTGGACGGAGAATGACTTTGACGAGATGAGAGAAGAAGGCTTCAGTCCATCAAATTTCTCAGAACTAAAGGAGGAATTACGTACCCAGCGCAAAGAAACTAAAAATCTTGAAAAAAAAGTGGAAGAATTGATGGCTAGAGTAATTAATGCAGAGAAGGTCCTAAACGAAATGAAAGAGATGAAAACCATGACACGAGAAATACGTGACAAATGCACAAGCTTCAGTAACCGACTCGATCAACTGGAAGAAAGAGTATCAGCGATTGAGGATCAAATGAATGAAATGAAGCGAGAAGAGAAACCAAAAGAAAAAAGAAGAAAAAGAAACGAACAAAGCCTGCAAGAAGTATGGGATTATGTAAAAAGACCAAATCTACGTCTGATTGGGGTGCCTGAAAGTGAGGGGGAAAATGGAACCAAGTTGGAAAACACTCTTCAGGATATCATCCAGGAGAACTTCCCCAACCTAGTAGGGCAGGCCAACATTCAAATCCAGGAAATACAGAGAACGCCACAAAGATACTCCTCAAGAAGAGCAGCTCCAAGACACATAATTGCCAGATTCACCAAAGTTGAAATGAAGGAAAAAATCTTAAGGGCAGCCAGAGAGAAAGGTCGGGTTACCCACAAAGGGAAGCCCATCAGACTAACAGCAGATCTCTCAGCAGAAACTCTACAAGCCAGAAGAGAGTGGGGGCCAATATTCAACATTCTTAAAGAAAAGAATTTTAAACCCAGAATTTCATATCCAGCCAAACTAAGTTTCATAAGTGAAGGAGAAATAAAATCCTTTACAGATAAGCAAATGCTTAGAGATTTTGTCACCACTAGGCCTGCCTTACAAGAGATCCTGAAGGAAGCACTAAACATGGAAAGGAACAACCGGTACCAGCCATTGCAAAAACATGCCAAAATGTAAAGACCATTGAGGCTAGGAAGAAACTGCATCAACTAATGAGCAAAATAACCAGTTAATATAATGGCAGGATCAAGTTCACACATAACAATATTAACCTTAAATGTAAATGGACTAAATGCTCCAATTAAAAGACACAGACTGGCAAACTGGATAAAGAGTCAAGACCCATCAGTCTGCTGTATTCAGGAGACCCATCTCACACGCAGAGACATACATAGGCTCAAAATAAAGGGATGGAGGAAGATTTACCAAGCAAATGGAGAACAAAAAAAAGCAGGGGTTGCAATACTAGTCTCTGATAAAACAGACTTTAAACCATCAAAGATCAAAAGAGACAAAGAAGGCCATTACATAATGGTAAAGGGATCAATTCAACAGGAAGAGCTAACTATCCTAAATATATATGCACCCAATACAGGAGCACCCAGATTCATAAAGCAAGTCCTTAGAGACTTACAAAGAGACTTAGACTCCCATACAATAATAATGGGAGACTTCAACACTCCACTGTCAACATTAGACAGATCAACGAGACAGAAAGTTAACAAGGATATCCAGGAATTGAACTCATCTCTGCAGCAAGCAGACCTAATGGACATCTATAGAACTCTCCACCCCAAATCAACAGAATATACATTCTTCTCAGCACCACATCATACTTACTCCAAAATTGACCACGTAATTGGAAGTAAAGCACTCCTCAGCAAATGTACAAGAACAGAAATTATAACAAACTGTCTCTCAGACCACAGTGCAATCAAACTAGAACTCAGGACTAAGAAACTCAATCAAAACCGCTCAACTACATGGAAACTGAACATCCTGCTCCTGAATGACTACTGGGTACATAACAAAATGAAGGCAGAAATAAAGATGTTCTTTGAAACCAATGAGAACAAAGATACAACATACCAGAATCTCTGGGACACATTAAAAGCAGTGTGTAGAGGGAAATTTATAGCACTAAATGCCCACAAGAGAAAGCAGGAAAGATGTAAAATTGACACTCTAACATCGCAATTAAAAGAACTAGAGAAGCAAGAGCAAACACATTCGAAAGCTAGCAGAAGGCAAGAAATAACTAAGATCAGAGCAGAACTGAAGGAGATAGAAACACAAAAAACCCTCCAAAAAATCAATGAATCCAGGAGTTGGTTTTTTGAAAAGATCAACAAAATTGACAGACCACTAGCCAGACTAATAAAGAAGAAAAGAGAGAAGAATCAAATTGACGCAATTAAAAATGATCAAGGGGATATCACCACCGACCCCACAGAAATACAAACTACCATCAGAGAATACTATAAACACCTCTACGCAAATAAACTGGAAAATCTAGAAGAAATGGATAATTTCCTGGACACTTACACTCTTCCAAGACTAAACCAGGAAGAAGTTGAATCCCTGAATAGACCAATAGCAGGCTCTGAAATTGAGGCAACAATTAATAGCCTACCAACCAAAAAAAGTCCAGGACCAGATGGATTCACAGCTGAATTCTACCAGAGGTACAAAGAGGAGTTGGTACCATTCCTTCTGAAACTATTCCAATCAATAGAAAAAGAGGGAATCCTCCCTAACTCATTTTATGAGGCCAACATCATCCTGATACCAAAGCCTGGCAGAGACACAACAAAAAAAGAGAATTTTAGACCAATATCCCTGATGAACATCGATGCAAAAATCCTCAATAAAATACTGGCAAACCGGATTCAGCAACACATCAAAAAGCTTATCCACCATGATCAAGTGGGCTTCATCCCTGGGATGCAAGGCTGGTTCAACATTCGCAAATCAATAAACATAATCCAGCATATAAACAGAACCAAAGAAAAGAACCACATGATTATCTCAATTGATGCAGAAAAGGCTTTTGACAAAATTCAACAGCCCTTCATGCTAAAAACGCTCAATAAATTCGGTATTGATGGAACGTACCTCAAAATAATAAGAGCTATTTATGACAAACCCACAGCCAATATCATACTGAATGGGCAAAAACTGGAAAAATTCCCTTTGAAAACTGGCACAAGACAGGGATGCCCTCTCTCACCACTCCTATTCAACATAGTGTTGGAAGTTCTGGCTAGGGCAATCAGGCAAGAGAAAGAAATCAAGGGTATTCAGTTAGGAAAAGAAGAAGTCAAATTGTCCCTGTTTGCAGATGACATGATTGTATATTTAGAAAACCCCATTGTCTCAGCCCAAAATCTCCTTAAGCTGATAAGCAACTTCAGCAAAGTCTCAGGATACAAAATTAATGTGCAAAAATCACAAGCATTCTTATACACCAGTAACAGACAAACAGAGAGCCAAATCAGGAATGAACTTCCATTCACAATTGCTTCAAAGAGAATCAAATACCTAGGAATCCAACTTACAAGGGATGTAAAGGACCTCTTCAAGGAGAACTACAAACCACTGCTCAGTGAAATAAAAGAGGACACAAACAAATGGAAGAACATACCATGCTCATGGATAGGAAGAATCAATATTGTGAAAATGGCCATACTGCCCAAGGTAATTTATAGATTCAATGCCATCCCCATCAAGCTACCAATGAGTTTCTTCACAGAATTGGAAAAAACTGCTTTAAAGTTCATATGGAACCAAAAAAGAGCCCGCATCTCCAAGACAATCCTAAGTCAAAAGAACAAAGCTGGAGGCATCACGCTACCTGACTTCAAACTATACTACAAGGCTACAGTAACCAAAACAGCATGGTACTGGTACCAAAACAGAGATATAGACCAATGGAACAGAACAGAGTCCTCAGAAATAATACCACACATCTACAGCCATTTGATCTTTGACAAACCTGAGAGAAACAAGAAATGGGGAAAGGATTCCCTATTTAATAAATGGTGCTGGGAAAATTGGCTAGCCATAAGTAGAAAGCTGAAACTGGATCCTTTCCTTACTCCTTATACGAAAATTAATTCAAGATGGATTAGAGACTTAAATGTTAGACCTAATACCATAAAAATCCTAGAGGAAAACCTAGGTAGTACCATTCAGGACATAGGCATGGGCAAAGACTTCATGTCTAAAACACCAAAAGCAACGGCAGCAAAAGCCAAAATTGACAAATGGGATCTCATTAAACTAAAGAGCTTCTGCACAGCAAAAGAAACTGCCATCAGAGTGAACAGGCAACCTACAGAATGGGAGAAAATTTTTGCAATCTACTCATCTGACAAAGGGCTAATATCCAGAACCTACAAAGAACTCAAACAAATTTACAAGAAAAAAACAAACAACCCCATCAAAAAGTGGGCAAAGGATATGAACAGACATTTCTCAAAAGAAGACATTCATACAGCCAACAGACACATGAAAAAATGCTCATCATCACTGGCCATCAGAGAAATGCAAATCAAAACCACACTGAGATACCATCTCACACCAGTTAGAATGGCGATCATTAAAAAGTCAGGAAACAACAGGTGCTGGAGAGGATGTGGAGAAATAGGAACACTTTTACACTGTTGGTGGGATTGTAAACTAGTTCAACCATTATGGAAAACAGTATGGCGATTCCTCAAGGATCTAGAACTAGATGTACCATATGACCCAGCCATCCCATTACTGGGTATATACCCAAAGGATTATAAATTATGCTGCTATAAAGACACATGCACACGTATGTTTATTGCAGCACTATTCACAATAGCAAAGACTTGGAATCAACCCAAATGTCCATCAGTGACAGATTGGATTAAGAAAATGTGGCACATATACACCATGGAATACTATGCAGCCATAAAAAAGGATGAGTTTGAGTCCTTTGTAGGGACTTGGATGCAGCTGGAATCCATCATTCTTAGCAAACTATCACAAGAACAGAAAACCAAACACCGCATGTTCTCACTCATAGGTGGGAACTGAACAATGAGATCACTCGGACTCAGGAAGGGGAACATCACACACCGGGGCCTATCATGGGGAGGGGGGAGGGGGGAGGGATTGCATTGGGAGTTATACCTGATGTAAATGACGAGTTGATGGGTGCAGCACAGCAACATGGCACAAGTATACATATGTAACAAACCTGCACGTTATGCACATGTACCCTACAACTTAAAGTATAGTAATAATAAATAAATTAAAAAAAAAAAAAAAAACTTGTTTCAATAAAGCTGTTTTTAAAATGAGGGCCAAAAGATAAAAATAGGATGAGAATGAATTCAACAACAATGCCTATAAAATATTTTTTGTTAAAATAATCATTTCTAGTGAGTAGCATATACACAGTATCAATAATATTACCATTTATAGTCAAATGCAATACATGTAAATTAACCGAATTCTAGTTCAGGAGAAACTATGTAAGATGTTTTTGGGACAATTGGAGTAATTTGAATATGATTGGGTATTAGATGGCATCATGGATGTATTTTTAATTTTCTGATACACAGTAATGATACCAAATTTTATGAGAAAAATGTAGTTGTTGTAAAGACAGTACACTGAAGTATTTAGAATAGTAGGATACTAATAATTTTAAAACCTGGGCATTTACAATATTTAATTGTTATGTAATACTCTGTTGATTGCAAGATGCATCATTATTTTTTATACTGGAAAAAGAGAAAAAATGCTGCTAATAAGAATGATACAATGCTTTTACATTAAAACAACAACAGAAAAGACAAACAAAAAGGAAAAAAGGAAGGTCCAATGAATCAAACGAAGTCCTAGGACTAGGAACCAGAAGGTGAAGCAAAGACCATCGGAGAGATGTGATCGGAATCCTCCTGCCTTTTCATCCATTATGAGTGGGGTGAAAAAAAAGAAAAATGGTGAGATGTTGGTGGGGTAGGCAGTTTTCAGGCTCAAATGCATTCTATTAGTTTAATGTTTGTTTTGTATTATGATGTATCATTGACAATTATTATTCAACAGCATTGCTTTAAGGGGTGTAACAAAAGAGTTGAGCTGCACAACACACATGGCCAGGGAGCCAGGAAAGGTGCAATCAGCTGAGTGAAAGAAACTTGAACAGGCAGGTGACTTGGAGAACGCATTGGATGGATGCCCCTGACACATACGAGCTACATGTGATGAGTAGAATCAAGATGCAATGTCTGGTTTCTGGACAATTTTATGCTAGGGTGAACAAACTATTGAGGAAGGTAGTCTGCCAAATGAGAGGATGGCATCCAGGGAGGAGATTCAGGAGGGCAGGGGTGGCTGCAGAAAGTCATTTGGGGACAATGGTCATGATCCAGGTGAGAGGATTAGGATGTAGGGCAGAGCTGTGCATGGCGCTAATGAGAAACTGGCAGAGTCTGGATGGGTTTGAGAGAACATCTATTAGTTTCTTGAACTGAGAGAGAATGTTGTTGCTGGTTACCTAGTTTCTTATGCAAGCACCTGGGTGGATGGAGGATTCATCTACTTCGATGAGGGCATTGAGGGGACGGGTTTAAGGAGGAGGAAGCTTGAGTTGGGAAAGCACAGGGTAAGAAGAGAAAGGCTGAGGTCTGAGGGCTGAGTGTTGCCAAAGTTTCTTGGTGAAACAGAGAACATATCATCAATGAAGACTGAGAAAGAGCTGGAGAGTGGAAAATTACCTGAGCATGGGCTGCCATGTAAAGTTCAGAAGAAGGGAGTCTTTCACTGTGTTAAAGCTAATAAGTGATTAGGAAGAAGAACACGCTAGTGACCTTGCCATATCATGACAGTTCTCCAAAAGTTATTTAAAATAATTTAAAACTTGGTGTTTATCAGAAGACAACAGTATAATTATGTCCAATTAAGGGTGACAGCCAAACCTATGATATGATTTCCTTGATGATGTGAAAGGGCCACTTTAGGCTATATGAAGTATGTGCTTCCAACTGTACTGTTGTTTTATATTTTATTTTTTTATTTTTATTTTTTAGATGGAGTCTCGCTCTTTTGCCCAGGTTGGAGTGCAGTGGCGCGATCTCGGCTCACTGCAACCTCTGCCTCCGGGTTCAAGCAATTATCCTGCCTCAGCCTCCTGAGTAGCTGGGATTACAGGCGCTCGCTACCACGCCAAGCTAATTTTTGTATTTTTAGTAGAGATGGGGTTTCACCATGTTGGTCAGGCTGGTCTTGAACCCCTGACCTCGTGATCCATTCACCTCAACCTCCCAAAGTGCTGGGATTACAGGCGTGAGCCACCGCGCCCGGCCCTGTACTGCTGTTTTAAAAGCACATTTAAGACACAAGACACAATAGGGTTATTTTCTGTTTCACTTCTTTTTTGCTTTATGGAATGAGATGACCTGGAATGGAAGAAGAGCAGATAATTCACAGGGATGATGATCTCTAGCTGTTGAAAGGGCTGTTTGACCTACACCAGCAAACTATTTAGCAATTTTGCCCAGTTTACCCTATAGCATCTACAACGTCAGTGAAATCCTCCTTTTCCACAACTATTTTAAAGATGTCCACGGATTTCCCAGCAAAGAATATCATACAGGGAATATTCTGGACTTGGAAGAATGCCGGGGGGGCGAGTGGAGAACACATAGGGAATGCAAACACTACATTTATTTAAAACCGGGGAACAAGCTAAAAAGAAAAAGAGCTTATCTAAAAAGCAGCCTCAACAGAAGTTTTAAGAATCAGTGAAAATATAATCCAAACCCTCACGCCCTGAAAAGTGGAGATGCTGGTATTTTTAGGGACGACTTGGATATCCAGAAGGATCCTTAGTGAAGAGTCAGTGGCTGCAGCAGCTTGACCTTCATCTACGACTGCACAGGGTCTGATGGGAGCAGGGCTCAGCCCTTCACATGTGCCTGTGGGCACCACCTGATGGGCTTTTTGGACACCTCCCACTGTGCCTCATGTTAGAGTGTATTTGTGTTCATACATTAATTATCTGAAAATTTCTGAAAGGTCGATCTCAGTTAATTTTAATAATAAAAAACATTTTCTAAATGTTAGTGATAAACACGAGTGTGGCGAATGTCTCTTTTATACTGAGTAAACATCTCTATTACCATTCCCCTTCTCTGTGTGAAAAAGTTCTGTTTTTGGATGTACAGCAGCTGGCTTTAATCCATTTAACGAAAGATACATGAGATGTTAGCTGGCAAAGAAAAATATCTGCAGTGACTGCCAATTATTGTGCCTTTACTTCTTCCAAAATTGGGCACTGATTGCCAATTCTCGTGATAGGATGGGGCCTTCATGCCATTATGCACTTGCTTTTCTTCCTTAAAGCCTAAATATCTCATCCTTTTCTAGTTAAGAAAATCCTTTTCCTTTTCTTTACCAAATCATTAAAAATTCATACGCTTTTTGTCTTTTAAAAAGCCCTTAAAGGAAATATTTTCTCTAATGCTGCCTATTAGAGAAGCTGAAACTATTTCAAAATAAGGTTGATTAGCTTTCAAAAGGGGAAAAAACACTGTACATTTTACCTGCTTGTCTTCTTCAGGGTGGCAGCTCAGGCTGGATTCTAAGTTGGTGTTGTCTGTGTTCCCTGGTAAAAGGAACTTTAAAATGAACTGAGAAAATAAGGCAGATTGTGGCTCATTGGTATCAATTTGAAAGCTCTTTTTTTTTTTTTTTTTTTAATCTGCAGTCCAGTGAAGAAGAAACAATTGTATAGGAAAGGCATTAAGGTAGTGCAGTCTCCCTCCATAAGCGGAAGCAATTTGAGACCAATAGATTGGCTACCTGAGAGTTAACTGATTTGATCTGCATCTTCTTCTGTGTGCATTTGAAATCATTTCTCTTATGTGGCTCATAAGCATTTGAAAGACCCCAATATGACATTTTCTTAACCTCAAGTAATTAACCTCATCTGGTCAGTCCTGGTGTGTTTCGATACCAACGTCGAAAACATGCTGATGACTCTGGCATTGCAATTTGTGCTTATGGACAGGAAAGTTGCTTGTCTTCAAGATTACAAAACTTCATGAGGAGAAACAACAATGGCCCTTGTCTCCTCCAGGGAAAGTGTTTTGTGTTGCTCAAGGAAGATTTCGGAAGATACCCTGAAGGTTTTCAAGTAGCACATACAGTCACATCCTTTAAAAGTTAATTTTAGGACATCACTTATCTTCAAAAAGGGAATAGGGCTGGATGGCCTAATATCTGTCAGTTAACATTCAAATGGCATCAGGTGGCATGTTGTGGAAACTTCATGCACGTATTCATCCGTCTGCCCCTCCATCCATCCGTCCGTCCATCTGTCCTTCCATCCATCCATCCATCCATCTGTCCATCCATCCATCCGTCCATCCATCTGCCCCTTCATCCATCCATCCATCCGTCTGTCCATCCATCCATCCATCCATCCATTCATCCATTCATCCATCCATCCATCCATCCATCCATCCATTCATTTGTTATTTTACTTATTCAATGAACAAACACTGAAAGCTTTTTAAGCACAGGACTTTTTTGTTAGTTTCTGGGTGCAAAGAAAAGTATAACACACATCTTACAATTTGGTGGGAAGACAAACATAAACAGACAATTATAGTGCAGTTTAATTCTAGAAAACTATATGAAATATATGAAATACCCAAATCAGTAATGTGTGAACATGAGGAGGTCCTGTTCTGCCTAAATCCCTTCCAAAAATTTGATTTAAAGAAATAATCTTTTGTTTTCCCCAAGAAAAAGCAAAGTATGTGTGTAAAGCACACCCACTTACCATATTTATAGGTCCAAGGAGTGGGGACATTTTGTGTATACTGAACATGAACACTGCATCTCAAATCTTAGATTAATAGTAATCACGATGAATAAAAATGATAACAAAGTTGGAAAGCATTTTATGGATTTAAAGAGAGATTTAACATTTAGCCTTGGAAACTTAGGATTCACATGAAATGTATTTATAATAGGTTATTATGGCAATAGACATTTTTACACAGTGGTTTTAATTGAGGTTGCATGGTATTAGGAAATAAAACTGTCAATCTTGCTATCGTAAAAGAACACAAAATTCCAAGATATTCCTTTAGATAAGAAATTATATCCTCAAAGCAAAAATCTACAACTTTGAAATATGTTCAATATTAGAAAACACTCCATAAAAGAAAGCAACATATTTCAAGCACCATATTGTAACTGATGACAGTAAAAGTAAAATGCACAGGAAACTTTTTTTGGAATAAACATATGTTCTTTTTCCTGCAAAAAGCATTCAGTCTTTACCACTCCATAGAAAATCCTGCCATTTTGTGGGCTTTCAGAAAGAATGGCATAAAAATAGATTATAAAATGGCATTTCCATACTAAGCCTCAAGATTTTAGATTTTTATTGTTGTAAATATTTATGGTGAAGAGCACAATTAATTATGCTTCATGAAACTGAAATAGTTACCTACATAAAATTCAGACCCTGAGATTTCATTTGAGCATACACAGGCTTCGTTCCTTGACAGGCTATGTTCTTCTGGCTCCAAAAATTACCAAATTCTGGAATTATTTTGGAAACGATATTTACATAGTAAAATCACCTAAATGGATTATATCTAAAGTTGATAATTCAGTTGTCAAATGTGTATTTGTATCACACAAATGTCACCATTTTCCATTTATTTTTGCATCAGGTACTCTCCTTCAAGGAGTGGAACATAGACCATGTTACCCTGTATCTTCTAATGCAGGAAAACTTTAATTAGATATAAATGAGTTTGATCAATGAATAATTAACTTCTATTAAAGTTTAAGTAGATTGCCTGACCTGGACACTCTATTCTGAATTTAATCTGGTGTACGTCTGATAATTAGTGTTAAAGCAGTTCGTGCTAGAGGTGATCCTTCTCAGTCCTGCCACTGAACAGAGTTGAGTCAGCCAAAAAGTCCATTTAGAGTCAACTTTACAAGGCTCAGCAGACCATTGTGTACCATTTTACCACGAAGTTTAACCTACAATAGGCAGATCACGCTATTGACATCTGAGGGGCTACAAATCTTACGGAGACAATAGGGATCCTTAATGAAGCCCCTTCGAATACTATGTTTCTTGCGATCTGAATTTTTAAGGCACACTTTCAAGTGTTACTAAGCAATTATCGATACAGTTTTTCATTTATTCATTTGTATTTTATTTCACACCTATGATGAACTGACAATGTGGTATTTGCTGGGCATAAAAGTATGAACCAAACCTAATGCCATTCTTCAAGGAGTTTATAACATGATACTCAGAAGGAAGCATGAACATTTAAAATGCAATGTGAAAGGGCTGTATTAAAGGCTCGTAAGGTGCTGAGGAAGCATAGCACATGCAACCCCTAATGATACCTGGATGAATAGTAATTAACAATATGAGCCTTTATGAATATTTTTTTCTAGCAACACTTAATCCCATGAGTGTAAGAGTGGGAGGAGATTGGGATAGGCAGTACTGTGAGGGGATGTGGAGGTGTCTTATACTTGAGATGAGGCTTATGAGTGTTGTACTTAGAAAGTTTTTCTCGCATACATATTTGATCTTTTGGTCTCAATTATCTGAGTTAATTTATTTAAAAATTAATTGAGTAATTACAGCATACCTGGTGATATTGAGGGCAAAGGTAAAAATAAAATAAGACATAGATCCTTCTTTTTCTCTTATATTATAATTTACTATAATGGTATAAGTTACTGCTAATAACATGAAAACTATTTTGGAGAAATTGAAGTACTGAATTTTTAGAAGCCCTGACTTTTCCTAGAGCTTGCTTTGAATATCTACCAGATTTTATATAAAAGTAAGAACTCTGAACAAATATAAATTTGAGGACAGTGAATAGATTTATATTTTTGGCGTTTATGCTACCCATCTTGTTATTCACTAACTTTAATACATAAAATGTGTAAAAGTTACTTCTGTGGATATCTATAATGTTCTTTCATAAAACTGCTACCACTTATTAATACGGAAGATATCATACGATAAACTTAAGGAAGTTTTATACCATCTCATTGATCATTTATAACAATCATATGAGGCACGTATGTTATTTCATTTTAAGATCAGAAAATGGAAGTGTCATGCCAGACTGCCTATTGACTCCAGTAGTCATAACACTGTGTCCTAGAGGCCAAAGAAGGGACCCGGCGGATGAGAGACAGGTTTTAATGGGGGTACTTCCATACAGGGCAGTCTAACGGTGGTGGGCTGGACAGGAACACCATTGTTGTTGGTTTAAAGCATTCAGTGTATATAACATTTTCACATGGCATCCTCCACCTGGCACCTTCATTTAACCCAAAACAAAGAACCTTGATCCCCTGCATGGCCTGTGTTCCAAGGGATGGGTCAAGGGTTTGTATTTCTTTATAGATAAGGAGTGAAGCTCCATGTTGGCCAGTCCTGGATTCCTTAGCTAAGAACTTTGAACAAATACTCTTCTTAGACCATGGAATCGTTCTTGAGATATGCTTCGCTATGGCTGTCGGATGCCTCTGCCATACACGAGGCCTAGTTCAATCGCTGGCTCAAGGTTCCGTATCGAGTGAGTAAAATAGTAGGGGTTCAAAGCAGGATCTGTCTGAAATTAAAGGTAAGAATCTTCTCTATTATGGATAAGGTGACCATACAATTAATTTTACTAATCAGGACACTTGTGAAAGGGACATTATTAATAACTATTTAATAATCACTCTGGGAAAATTGGTATAGACCAATATTGTTCAGATACCTGGCACCATGAAACATCTAGTACTGCCTCCAACAAATCTTTGCTCAGCTCACACTTCATACATTTCTGTTGGTCACACCGATTATATGCTAGGGCAATATATATATATATATGTCTTTTTTTTTTTTTTTAATGAAGTCTCACTCTGTCACCCAGGCTGGAGTGCAGTGGCGCTATCTCAGCTCACTGTTACCTCTGCCTCCTGGGTTCAAGCAATTCTTTGCCTCGGCCTCCAGAGTAGCGGGGAATACAGGTGCCTGCCACCACGCCAGGCTAATTTTTATGTTTTTAGTAGAAATGGGGTTTCACCATCTTGACCAGGCTGGTCTTGCTCTCTTGACCTCGTGATCTACCCATCTTGGCCTCCCAAAGTGCTGTGATTACAGGCATAAGCCACCGTGCCTGGCCTAAGGCAACATATGGCTTTTAACCTCTCATCCTCTAATGGTAGCCTGAGCAACTGGAGAGCTCAGATGAATCTTCTTCTTCTGGAACCTCTGCCTCCAGGGTTCAAGCAATTCTCCTGCCTCAGCCTCCCGAGTAGCTGGAACTACAGGCGCCCGCCACCAAGCCCAGCTAATTTTTGTATTTTTAGTAGAGATGGGGTTTCACCATGTTGGCCAGGGTAGTCTTGATCTCTTGACCTTGTGATCTACCAGCCTCAGCCTCCCCAAGTGCTGGGATTACAGGTATGAGCCGCCACGCCTGGTCGAATCTTCTTCATTTTTATATGTGTATGGGAAAATTAGGAGAGCAATATATATTTGCCTAATGAATGTGCAAACTGTTGATTTTCGCAAGGATAAGAGATGGGGGAGATGGGGATATCTCTTGGGAATTTATATCAGAGCCAGGTGGGGGTTCAAACTGCGTATGTCCTCTGGGAATTTTGATTCTTCACCTCCTTTCTCAGCATGGAAGAATCATTAGTTAGTAAGTCACTGCAGCTGAAGCAGGGGGTCCCCCCCAAGGTACGTTGTGTAGAGGACCACTGGTTTAACCATTTTGGAATGAAACTGTTTTTGCGAAGAGTGCTGTTTTACAAAAACCACTGCAGTTCCTTAAAGAAAGGTATACAACACCCTTTTCTTGGTGGGGAGATTAGTTGAGCTTGAACAACTTAATAAAATTTTTGAAAAATCTTAGTTTTAGCTGACCATTGATTCATTTTGGGTAAATCATACTATATAGTCAGGGGTCATTTAATGATGGGGATGCATTCTGAGAAATGTGTCTTTAGGCAATGTTGTCCTTGTGCAAACATCACAGAGTATAGTTATGAAAATCTAAATGGCACAGCCTACTACACACATTGGCTATATGGAAAAGTCTATTTTGTTTCTAGGTTCCAAACCTGTAATGGATGTTACTGAGTACTATAAGCAATTGTAACACATGGTATTTGTGCATGCAACCATAGAAAAGGTACAGTAAAAACATGGAATTATAATTTTGTGGGACCACCCTCATCTGTGTGGTCTGTCCTTAACCAAGATGTTATTATAGGCACATAAATGTATTGGACAATTTGCCTTTCTTTAGACCCCCATAAAAAGAAAAAGAAAAATAATTATAAGGTATAGGTTGCAGATGATAAGGACATGGAAAAGGTAACACATTAAAATTCTTTGGAAAATCTCAGGTAAGTAAAAGATTAATTAAGAATATTATGTAGGCTCTGTTTGAAACAATGCTCATAATAAGCAAGTAAGATTTAAATGCAAACATTAAATTTACGAATTGTCACAGGACCTCTTAAAGAGAAAGCTCGTCTAGCTTAAGTAGGAACTTTCTTAAAATATATGTAATCTGTAAAAGTTGTAAGATTCAAAATACAGTCACTCGTGTCAAACTCTGGCAAATGGAACTGAGGAAGACCATGAAGAGAGAGCTCTCCCTGTTTCTCTCTCTGTCTCACACACACACACACACCCACCCCCACCCACACACACACACACACCCCCACACCCCCCCCCCACACACACACACACTTTGCCCGATAACAGGAACTAGCTCGAGACATGTTTCCAAACAGCAGCTTACTACCTGAGTCACACAAAGACAGCTAGCAGCACAAGGACAGCTAGCCACTCATGCAAGAACACTTGCCTGGCACATAATGTCACAAACCCAGTGCAGGACTATAAGGACCTTATAATGCCAACATTGAAAGTCCTACCTAACAACTCTTGACCCTTGCCAATCAACTCTTGTAAGATGCTGCCGGTGGCAATAGGCTTTCTTCCAAATGTGTAACCCCCTCTCTCTCCAATAAAATCCTAACCTTCCTTTGTTCTAAGGACAAGCCACAGACCAACCCAGTCTGTGCATATGTACTAGACTTCAGTCCTATTTCTTCATTTATTCCCGGATAAATCATGTTAGCTTGGAAATCCAACTCTCTTTATATTTTTATTTCAAGTTGAAAAATCTTACGTGTAATCATGAAGTTGCCACAAATGCACAAAGTCTTTAAAATTAAAAATATATATATGCTACAGGAAAAGGGCATTTTCTGTGGCTCCATGGGTGGGGGCAGGACTTCCGGCAACACCATTTTGGGCATACCATTTTTGCAGGGCATTTGGTTTTTTCAGGCTTTCAGCTGTTGCGTGGGGTTGTCTGTCTGTGTAGTTGCTGGAACCACGCAGCTCCATGGCCAAGCAGGGAAGGACAATTGGAGAATGGTGAAATCGCTTTTGCAAAGATTATGAGGAAATTATGACAGTAAAAGAGGTCTGACATAACCAACTCCGTCTTGCCTTTAACCTCCAAGCTGCCCTTGTTTATTCCTGAGAGTAGGTCAAACTAACTTTGGGAGGAATTTAGTTTATAGTTTAGCTTCAAAGCAACGGTGATAACAGCCCCACCCTGAAACAAACCTCCTCCTTGCCTGGGGACGAGACTGCCTTTGTGAAACTAATAAATTAGCTGCAAGATTAGAAATTATGATTCAGGAGTCATGCAGCCAGAGGCCATGAGATTCCTAGCCTCCCCAATGCTCCTATGGATAGCATCAGTATTGTAAGACCTAAGATTGGTGTTTGAGATTTTTTCAGACCCTGCATTCTGATGAGTCAGCTGGCACTACCCAGACTTGTAAACTGGCTCATCTAGTCTTGTGGAGCCCACCCAGGAACTGACTCAGAGCAAGAAGACAGCTTTGATTCTCTGTGATCTCCTCCCAAACCAACCAATGAGCATTCCCCACTCCCTTGCCGCCTGCGGGCCAAACTATCTTTTAAAAAACCCAGCCTCCAAATTGTAAGGGAGGCCAATCTGAGTAATAATAAAATTACAGTCTCCCTTTTGGCCAACTCTCTGTGTATTAAGCTCTTTCTCTATTGCAATTCCCCTTGTATTAGCCTGTTTTCACGGTGCTGATAAAGTCATACCACACACTAGGCCATTTACAAAAGAAAGAGCTTTAATGGACTCACAATTTCATGTGGCTGGGGGGGGCCTCACAATCATGGCAGAAGGTGAAAAGCACGTCTCACATGGCAGCAGACAAGAGAAGAGAGCTTGTGCAGGGAAACTCCCCTTTCTAAAATGATTAGATCTTGTAAGACTTATTCACTATCATGAGAACAGCACAGGAAAGACCTGTCCACCTGATTCAGTTACCTCCCACCAAGTCCCTTCCATGAAACATAGGAATTGTGGGAGCTACAATTCAAGATGAGATTTGGGTGGGGACACAACCAAACCATATCACCCATCTTTTGATAAATTGGCACTATTTGAGCAGCAAACAAAAATAACCCATTGGGTGGTTACAAGGGGACCTGACTCAGAGCCTTTTTAGGCCCGGGACAGCACTGGGCTGAGCCCTCGGGAATCCTAGGTTGCTGCCTCCTGACTAGCTCTCTCCACACATACCACAGGGCCAGGTCTGTGACCATTTAAGAGTGTGACTGCCATCTTCACACAAAAGTAGGGACAGCTTCACCTGACCCAGAGGACACTGTCAGGTGGGGGTGAGGCTGGATATCTGTGGTGTGCAGATCTCACGATGGTGTCCTGTTCTCAAGTCACAGCTAGGCTACCTGTTGGGTAACGGGCAGGATGGTGAAGAGTCACTTGTCCTAAAGTATTTGCTGAATACATCTTCTAGGTACTACATAGAGAAGAAATCTGCGTGCCTGACAGAGTTGACATGACTGCAGCCATAGTGGAAGTCACAGGGGTCCTGTGCAGTGTTGCAATCAGTTTTCTGAACCTGGACTCTTCCTAATGCACAGCTGTCATGCATTACCAGCAGCCAAGGCTCTGCTGAAAGGCACTTACACAGAAGTTTCTTTTTGCTAGGAACAGAGGACTAGAAGACTATGTTGTGAACACAGTGTTTCTTTAGAATGAGCTTCTGATACCATAAACACCAAGGCAAGCGTAGTACCAACACCTGCCATGCAAAAACCATGCTTGCGTAGGTCATGTGGAAGATGACTCCGGTTCAACGCAAACCTTCAACCAGCAACAGGTGCAGCGGAAGGAAGGGGAGCCCATTGGAGGTGAAGAGAGCAGGACACTGTTTGTAAAGAACTGCAGAGACCACAAGTCAGAGTAATCCTCTTGCATGTGGGGGCTGGAAAGGACTTTCTTGCCAGCTCAGGCTTTCTCTGCTATCGAGTCACTCACAACAGGGGAAAGTCACACAGGGGCACTGAGTATGTGATGGCCTTTCCCACTGTACAAAGGTATGACGAGTGCAGTGAACATATGCAAGCTTCTGGCCACAAATTCATACTTGTTCAGCACCAGAGAATCCACACAGGAAAAAGGTCTTAGGACTGCAGAAAAAGTGGGAAATTCTTTCGCTGCATCTCCAGTCTCATAAACATGGGAGAATCCACCGTGGAGTAAGGCCATATGGGGACAACAAATGTGGGAAATTCTTTAAACATCTCATTAAGCATTGAAGAGTTCACATGGGTGGATGTGCACTTACAAGTGCAGTGAATGTGGGGCAGTTTTCAGTACCAACTTCTGGCTCATCTGCCAACAAAAATAGATACAAGTTCAAAATAGCTAAAGCCCTCAGGAGCACCATGAATGTGGCACAGCATTCAGCTAAAGGTCTAATCTGTTCAGCACCAGAAACTTCACAACCTATTAGGCTGGTGCAAACGTAATGGTGGTTTTTGCCATTACTTTTAATGATAAAACCCCCCATTATGTTTGCAGCAATCTAATAATAGAGAGGCTTTTAAAAGGCAGCAAATATGGGAAAGCCTTCAGACAAGACCTGACTTCTTCAGCACCAGAAAGTTCCCACTGGTGAGAGACCTTCTACTGGAGAGAATGTTCTCTCTTCTTTTGCCCAGCAACAGGACTTAACAACAGAGAGAAGATCTGGAATTTATCTTCATTTCAGAGATATTGGGCAGATGATGAATCCTATTCATGCAGTTACCCACATGGAAAGATTTTCTACGCGTGCTAGGTATGTCCGAAGCTCTGGAGCTGTGTTGCCATTTTTGGCCTGTTCATGGACTTTACCATGTTGGTTGCTATCAGGGCTTGTGGCTGAAGCTCTCCAGGGTTTGATCAGTAACCCTCGTGTTCTCATGCAGACCTCTATTCTGCCTTTCCAGTCCTTGGAGAGAATCATGAATGGCCTGAGCTCATTGACTACAAGACCTACAGGGTGCAGATGGAAATCATATTTTGTACAGAAACGCTGGGAGTGTTAATAGGGAGCTTGGGCTATAGAAAACTGGAGTAAGGGTGCCTATCCTGAAGGTGCATCTACAGATGTTCCCATAAACATGGTTCCACAAGATGAGGGTTTTGCAGAAGTTCTCGGGACCTCCAAACCAGCACCTCTCCTACACTCAATCTTACTGGCAGAGCAAATAATCTAAGGCTTTTGCAGATTACTGCAGCCTGTACGGATGGACTATTCACCTCGGTGAGTTGCTGCAGAGGCAAGAAAATGGGGGTGGAGGGAACATAGCTTCCACCACTCAGTGCAATGGCATTGGTGGCACAGCAGGTCTGATGACTCAGGTGGAAATGGCCCTCATTGCTTTCTAGTCTCTGCTGCTAATGTTGAGAACAAAGACGGTGGAATGAATATGGGCTTAGCTAATTCTTTTATTTTCTAAAGTAAATGGAAAATCTAGATTTTTTCATATGAAATACATTATTTTAATGTTTTATTGGAATACAGCTGACATACTGTGAACTATAGATCTGATGTATACCATTTTATAAAATTAGAAATATATATATATACACACACACACACAAGTAAAACAGTCACAACAATCACAATAAGGAACGTATTCATTACCCCAGAATTACCCTGTATACCTTTAAAATGGCTCCTTCTCTATCCTCCCTAGCCCTACACCCCCAAGAAACCATTGCTTTACTTTCTTTTACTATTGAATGATTTGCGTCCTCTAGAATCTGAATGTATTTAACTCTTGTCTGATTTCTTTCATACAATGTAATTGAGATTCTCTTTTGCAACGTGTGTGAATAGTTCATTCAGTTTATTGCTGAGTAATATTCTATAAAATGAATGTACCACAGTTAATCTATTTTTGTTAATTGTCATACGGGCTTTTGGCTTTTACAATTAAAGCTGCTATGACCATGATTTTATAGGCTCTCCTTTGTCTTGACTTCAAATCTAAAAGTGCAATGCTTTCCTCACAGAATACATGAATGTTTATCTTTCCAAGTAGCTGCTCTACTCTGTTTTAAAGTGTTTGTGCCATTTTATGTTTCCAACAGCAATATAAAATAGTGGCAGTTGTTAAGCATCTTTATCTAAAACTTCCATTGTAATTGCTTCTAATTTTTTGCCATTTGAATAGGCGTGTATTAGTTTGTATCAGTTCTTCGTTGTGTTTTAACTAACATTTCTCTAACGACTCATGGTTTTGAGCATTTTTTCATGCGTTTATTTGCAACTCACAAAGCTTCTTCAGTCAAATGTAAATTCCTGTATTCTGACTGTATATTTTTAAATGTTAGAACTTCATCCATTTGTCAGAGATGTTAATGATTTATTTTGTAAATGGGGTAATGGAAGAATATTTTATCACATTTTTGGGCTTGACACAATGTAAAGGTATAGATGTGGTATACTTTTAAATTTCATCTGTACTGTTGGTGTATTCCCCAACACTTTAAGCCTATACAGCCAAACAATGAATCAAGCCCTGTAAAAAAATAAAGGAACAATACAAATTGTACATTCTGCCCCTAGGCTTCCAAGTATGCAGAGAGGTCTGTTCAAAGATACCTACTGTAGGCCGGGTGTGGTGGCTCACGCCTGTAATACCAGCACTTTGGACTTTGGGAGGCTGAGGCTGGTGGATCTACAAAAGAAAAAAAAAAAAAGAAAAGAAAATTAGCCGGGCATGGTGGCGGGCACCTGTAGTCCCAGCTACTCAGGAGGCTGAGGTAGGAGAATGTCGTGAACCTGGGAGGTGGAGCTTGCAGTGAGCCGAGATCACACCACTGCACTCCAGCCTAGGCAAGAATGAGACTCTGTCAAAAAAAAAAAAAAAAAAAAAATTAGCATTTTTCTAGCAAAAATGTGAAAACAAATCTCCTCAATAGGGCATTGGTTAACTGCATCCTGGGGAATCCACACTGAAAAATATTATGCAGTATGGAAAAGATGGAGGTAGATTTGCGTGTGTTTTTGTGAATCATTTTCAAGCACACTGTCAGAATAATATGCCAAGGATGTTCATGTTTGTGTTGAACAGTGCTGCCTCTACAGTTAAAACTGGTGGCACCATGGCCAGGTGGGGTTGTTTTTATTTTATATTTATACCTTCCCTAAAAATGTAGGTAGGGCAATCAGATTTTAAATATGTGTATCATTTTGGACAAGAAGTAATCTTGAAATGCATGAATTTTAAATAGAAAAAGTCAATATTTTTAGTGATTGATTAAACATATTATGGTATGATATTTTTTGTTTTATAAAATAATTTATACCACTGTAGTGTTCTTGTTATAAATCACTAATTAGCGTAGTTCTGTAAAGAGGCCACAGGGCTAGAAGTCAGAAACCATAAGCTCCCACCATGGTCTGCCTAGCCAAATTATCATTTAAGAATAAATCTTGGTTGAATAATACAAAGAGTGTGAAAGCAGACAAGACTAAAAATTGTAAAACTGAGCCAGCTGAAGAGTAGTAAACATAAAGATATTTCTCAGAAACCATCCTGTAGTCAGAGTCACTCAGGACCTTTATATAGTTTTTGTTGTTATTGGTAGTGGATTTTTTTGATTTGTTGTAGCTTTGCTGTTTTGTTTTATTTTTTCCTGTGGAGGAAGAAAAGATTATGTTACATCTGGAAAAGGGTCAGCACTGCCTCTGAGAGTCCCACAAAGAAAATAAGTAGAGATGCCTGTGAAGGGGTTTGATGCTGCAGCCTCTGGTATGAGGCACAAATTTCACTGTTCCTGGGTTCCCTCTCATTATGTTTCCAAACAATCCTCTCTGTATCTAAACCCAGGCCTTTCCATTCATACCTGTGCCACTTATTATATAATACTTTGTGATTCTTTTATATGATTGGGGACGTGTGTGTGCATAAGCATGCTTATTTGTGCAGTTTCGATTTTGCTGCACTCTTAAATGGTTTTAGCTCTTTAATTTATGTAATAATTGAGCAACTTTACTTCAAATTTCATTTAAAAACCATAACCAGGAAGTGACATTCAAATGGAGCAATGGCGATCAGGAAGTTCTATGTATCAGAGGGAAGATTTTTTTAATTTCAAAGCAGATCCTTTGAAATAACCCAGTCAAACAAACAAATAAACAAAAGACAAAAAGAAGAAAAACTGAACAAAGCCTACATGACATGTGGAATACTGTAAAATAACAAATATTTAAATTTTCAGAGCTCCAAAAGGAGAATAGATGGCTAAAGACAGAAAATTTATGTGAAAGATAATAGCTGAAAACTTCCCAAGTCTTGCAAGAGGTACAAACATTTTGGCGCAGGAAGCTCAAAGATCCTCCAACAGACTCAACAATACTCAAATAAAAGGTCTTCTCAAGACACATTTTAGTCAAATTGTCAAACTTCAGAGAAAATTCCAAAAGCAGC
The DNA here is from genome assembly GCF_037993035.2 of Macaca fascicularis. Classification (NCBI taxonomy): domain Eukaryota; kingdom Metazoa; phylum Chordata; class Mammalia; order Primates; family Cercopithecidae; genus Macaca; species Macaca fascicularis. Next base: position 6,022,382 of record NC_088378.1, read on the forward strand.
AAGAAAAATATATCAATTTAACTATAAGGGAATCCCTATTAGAATAACAGCAGATTTCTCAGTATAAATCTTACATGCCAGGAGAGAATGGGATGGTATGTTCAAAGTGCTGAAAGATTACAAAAAAAAAGAACAAACAAACAAACAAACAACAAACAAATCCCGTGCTGGTCAAGAATACTATCTCCAGTAAAGTTATCCCTGAAAAATGCAAAAGAAATAAAGTCTTTCCCAGACAAGCAAAAATGGAGCGACTTCTTCACCACTAACTGGTCCTGCAAGAAATGCGTAAGGGAGAACTACACCTGGAAACAAAAGGATGATATCTACCATCATGAAAACACACAAAAGTATAGCACTCATTAGTAGAGCAAATACACGAATTAGGAAGAGAATGGAGTCAAATGTTACCACTACAGAAAACTACCAACTGCAATAATGAGCAACAGGAGAGGAAGAAAGAAAGGAACAAAGGATATATAAAATAACAAAAAGCAGTTAACAAAATGACAAAAATAATTCTTCACCTATTAATAGTGATTTTAAATATAAATGGATTAAATTATTCACTTAAAAAGTGCAGAGCAGCTGAAAGCATTGAAAAAAAAAAAGACTAAAATTATGTGCTGCCTATAGGAAACTGACTTGGCCTGTAAAGACATATGAGACACGAGGATGTTATCTACCATCATGAAAACACACAAAAGTATAACACTCATTGGTGGAGCAAATACACAAAAGACAAAAAGAAGAAAAACTGGACAAAGCCTACATGACATGTGGAACACCATAAAATAACCAAATATTTAAAATTTCAGAGTTCCGAAGGCTAAGAGTGAAAGAATGGGAAAAGATAGTCCCTGAACATGGAAACTCAAGTGAGTAGGATTAGCCATACTTACATCGGATAAAATAGACTTTGAGTAAAAATCTATAAATAAAGACAATGAAGAGATGAATGATAAGGGGGTCTATTTGGGAAGATATAACAACTCTAAATATATATGCACCCAACACTAGAGCACCAGATTTATAAAGCAAATAATATTAGATCTAAAAAGAGAGAGAGAGACTTCAATACAATAATAATGGATAACTTCAACACCACACTGTCAGCTTTAGACAGACCCTCTAGACAGAAAATCAACAAATTGAATTCAAACTACATTTAATACCAAATGGACCTAACAGTTACAGAACATTTTATCCACAGATGCAGAATAGGCTTTCTTCTCACTGGCACATGGAACATTCTGAAGGATAGATCATACATTAGGCCACGAAGCAAATATCAACAAACTTTTAACAATTGAAATCATATCAAATATCTTCTGAGACCACAAGCAAATACCAGTGAAAATGAACACTAGAAATTAATAGCAAGAGAAAATGTAAAAATGTATTTTTTCCATTGTACTTGGAAAATATATAAACACATGGAAGTTACATAAAATGCTTCTCAGTGACGATTGGGTCAATACAGAAATTAAGAAGAAAATAAAAAACATTTATTGAAACCAATGAAAGTTGAAAGACAACATACCAGACACAACAGCAAATGCACTGCTAAGAGGAAACTTTGTAGCAATAAATGCCTGCATCAAAATGAGAAAGATTTAAAATAAATAACCTAATAGTGCATCTCAAGTGACTTCAAAACATAGAACATGTTAAATCCAAAATTAGTAGAAGAAAAGAAATAATAAAGTCATAGCAGAACTAAACAAAACAGTGACTAAAAAACCGTACATAAAAGTCAACATTGCTTAAAGATAAAAACTCTAAAAAAATAGATGTAGAAGAAACATACCTCAACACAATGAAAGCCATAGATAACAATCCCCCAGCTAATACCCTACTACACTGAGAATAGCTAAATGCCTTTCATCAAAGAACTGGAGCAATACAGGAGTGCCCACTTTCACCACTCTTATTCAACATAGTACTGGAAGTGTAGGCTAGAGCAATCAGGCAAGAGAAAGAAAGAAAAAGCATTTAAATTGGAAAAGAGAAAGTGAAATTGCTCTTCTTTGGAAATGACATGATCTTATATATAGAAAAGCCTAAAGACTCCACCAAAAAACTCAGAACTGAGGAAAAAATTCATTACGGAATCAAAGAGCAGCAATCAGTAGCTACACTTTCACTACTCCTATTCAACATAGTAATGAACTAGCTGAAAAAAGTCAAGAAAGCAATTCCATTTGCAATAGCTACAAAAATTACCCTAGGAATAAGTGTAACTGAGGAGGTAAAAGACCTCTATGACAAAAACAACAAAACACCAATGAAAAAAAAAAAAAGGAAAAGAACACAAACAAATAGAAAGACATCCCCTTCTCATTCATTGGAAGAATTAGTGTTATTAAAATGACTTACTACAGATTAAATGCAATCTCTTTTGAAATACCAATGACAATCTTCACAGAAATAGAAAAAAATTATATAATTTCTACGGAACTACAAAAGACACCAAAAATCCAAAGCAAGATTGAACAAAAGAACAAAGCTGGCAGTGTTACACTACTTGACTTTAAAATATATTACAAGCCTACAGTACCCAAAACAGCATTGTATTGGTATAAAAATGCACACATAGACCAATAGAACAGAATACAGAACCCGGATGTGAATCCACATATTTACAGGCAACTGATTTTCAGCAAAGGGGCCAAGAACCTGCATTGGAGAGTGAATGCCCTCTTTAATAAGTGGATTTCTATCTCTCATGACATACGAAATATTAACTTAAAATAGATTGAAGACTTAAAGCTACAAAAGTACTATTAGAAAAGATAACATAAATGTTTCATAACATTGGTCTGGTCAAGGACATTTTGGGAAAAAAAACTAAAAGTACCGGCAACCAAAGCAAAAATAGACAAATGGGATTACATAAAATAAAAATCTTCTACACAACAAACAAAGGAAACTATCAATGGAGTAAAAAGACCACCTACAGAATGGAAGTGAGTATTTGGAAATTATTAATCTGATGGGGGGTTAATATTCAGGATATACAAGGAACTTGAACAACTCAATAGAAAAAAATAAGAACCTGATTAAAGAATGAGCAAAAGACATAAATATTTCTCAAAAGAAGACATAAAAATGTCCAAAAAAAAGGCTCAACACCACTAATCATCAGGGAAATGCAAGCAAAAACCACATAAGATACCATCTCACTCGTTAGAATGGCTATTATATAAAAAAGAAATGCTGGCATGGATATGGAGAAACAGGAAGCTCTTATGCACTGTTGGTGGGAATGTAAATTCTGCAGTTGGTTGAATCCATGGAGGAAGAAGCAAGGATATGGAGGGATGACTGTATACGTATATAATGATTTAAGATTGTAGATTTGGGCAGTGGCTCTAATGTAGAAATGTTTGAGTAGTTAAGCTCTTATAATGAAGTACTTAAACATGCATATGTCTCTCTCACAATAAGATATTTCTTCTCTAGTCAACATGGTTAAGAAATGTGTATATTTCCATTTTTCAGATTACATACACAAGTGGAGTGTATTCTAGGCTTTTTTGGATGTTATGCAGTGTTATTAATCATCAGGGAAATGCAAATTAAAACCACCTCTCAACAGTATGTTGAAGAGAGAGCTGCACTCCAATGTTCACTGTGGCATTATTCACAATAATGAAGCTATGGAAGCAGTCTAAGTACCCATGGATGGGTGAATTGATGAAAATGTGGTATATACACAATGGAATACTATTCAGGCTTAAGAATGAAGGAAATTATTCCATGTGCAACAACATAGGTGAACTTGGAGAATGTTACATTAATGAAGTCAGTCAGGCACAGAAAGAGAAACATTGCATGATCTCGCTTATGTGTGGAAGTGAAAAACGTCGAACTTATAGAAGCAGAGAGTAGAATAGTGATTGCCAGGGGCCGGGGTAAAGTGGGGGCAGAATGAGGAAATATTGGTGAAAGGGTATGAAGTTTCTGTTCGACAGGAGGAATAAATTCTGGAGATCTATTTTACAGCTTGGGGACTACAGTTAATATAGTTTATAGCAATGCATTGGATCCTTGAAAATGGCTAGAAACTCAATCTTCAATGCTCACCATAGAACAATACTAAGTATGTGAGGTACTGAATATATTAATTGGCTTTGTCTAGCCTTTACAATGTATACATATATCAAAACATTATATTGCATACCATAGATCTATGTGATTTTTATTTGGCAGTTATACCTTAATAAATCTGGGGAAAATATTGAGGTGACTAACTGTGGGACAGGGAAAGGGAGAGGCAAAATAAAATTAGGAGAAATTTTTTTTTTTTTGAAACAGAGTCTTACCCTGTTGCCCAGGCCAAACTGGAGTATAGTGGTGCCCTCTTGGCTCACTGCAACCTCCACCTCCCAGGTTGAAGTGATTCTCCTGCCTTAGCCTCCCAAGTAGCTGGGAATACAGTCATTGTATGTCAGCCAATGTATCTTCATTAAAAGATGCTATAGCCCATTTTGTTGGAGGCCACAATTCTGAGACTCCAGAAAATGACACTCCAGTTCAGGCTTGCTTACTAGCCACCACACCTGGCTAATTTTTGTATTTTTAGTAGAGACAGGGTTTCACCATGTTGGTCAGGCTGGTCTTGAACTCCTGACCTCAGGTGATCCATCCGCCTCAGTCTCCCAAAGTGCTGGGATAGCAGATGTGAGCCACTGTGCCAGGCCCAGAAGAGAATATTAAGATAGACAGTTAGAGTGGGGTTGTGGCAGAGGCCTGAGAAAGAATTAGAAGCTGGGCGGGGGGGTGGGGTGGGCAGGAAATGGAAATAATGAAGATAAACAAGAGGGATGAGGTCAGATTCGAAAATATATGAAGCAAATATTTGATGCCTCCTAAAGCCCACAGTCAATGAAAAGCCAAAGAAAATTTATTGGAAAAGAATTGCTGAAACCATAGAACAATCTAGAAGGAATGACATAAATAGAAATAAAAGTTCAGATGGAGGAGACTCATATTACACAAAGTCTTTATTGGAGAATAAGTAGTAACCACAGCACAAAGAACGATGGGGTCAAATGATATTAAAGATATTAAGTCCATGAAGTTTAAGGACAGACACTATTGGACTCTGAAAACAATAGTCTCTATGTTGTTCTCCTGTTCAAACTGGACCCGAAGCCTACGAGAATGATGCGTAATGCCAGAGTAAGTTAGATTGAGTGAGTTTCATTAAAGTTTTTCTGTAATTAATTTATATGTGGCTGCTACCGACTGGATGCATGGTTTCTCAGCAGTCATTTTTATATTGCTTTTTGGAACAACGTTATTTAGAATCACTCCTTGACCTTTCATCATCTTCAAGCTTATGTATTCAATATGTTCTCTGTAAGTTTGATAAATTGTTTTGTAATTGTCCTGTCATTTCACATTGCATCTCCCTGAAAATATTTTAAGTTCCTTGAGGTTAGGGACTTTGTCCTCTTTTTATTTTGCATTGATAGGCTATGTTTCCCTTTTTCTCCAACGTATTTGTTTCTTCTCTCTAAAACATACACACGCACATATGCATATACACATATACACAATACCCCGTATGTAGAAAATGATCTAATCATCTATCAAGACTTGGTTACTGACTAAAGACTTTGGAAAAATTAACTGACAGCTCTTATTTGCATTAAATAGACAACAATTTTGTTTTAAAACATAATAGACAAATGTGACTTGATTATCAGGGAAAATTACAACACTTAAAAATTGATAAAATATTTAGACTGCATTTGAAAGGAGTACTGTGTTGGGAGTTAGCACACATGAGTTCTGGTTTTGGCTGAGTCTCCCTGTGTGACATTCATGTAATCACCCTTGAAGTCAGCATTCTTACGTATAAAGTGTAATGTTCTATTAAATGATATCTGAAATACCTTCAATGATTTATTAGTCTGTGAAAAAAATAGCTTGTTTTGGTTTGTTAATTAAAATTTTTCCAACTTTTCTGAGGTATAATTGACAAAAATTGCATGTATTTATGGTGCACAATGTAGGGTTTTGATTAATATATATGTATACATAAAATAGCTTGGTTTTTTTTTTGTTTGTTTTATTTATGTTTTTCTTTTGAGACGGAGTCTCTCTCTGTCGCCAGGCTGGAGTTCAGTGGTGCAATCTCAGCTCACTGTAACCTCCACCTCCCAGATTCAAGTGATTCCCCTGCCTCAGCCTCCCCAAAAGCTGGGACTACAGGTGCATGCCGCCATGCCCAGCTAATTTTTGTATTTTTAGTAGAGATGGGGTTTCACCATGTTGGCTAGGATGGTCTCCATCTCTTGACCTTGTGATCCGCCCGTCTCGGCCTTCCCAAAGTGCTGGGATGACAAGCGTGAGCCATTGCACCCTAGCTTGTTTTTAAAAGGCAGTAATGGGGAATAGATAAATGGCAGGTCGAAAGAGGGCAACTGAGTGCAATGGTGGAACAGGAGCTGGAAAATGGGAACAAGGGGAAAATGGGACACTGTGATCACTTCTCAGCACTGCATTTTCGTCAGTTCTCCACTCCTATTCCTTGGTTCTTACATCCGGTGAATTTATCATCCAATTACTGAAACAGATCACTCCCCTTAAAAGAAACATCATTTTCCCTGTTCCACGTCATCTGTCACAGTGGTGCAGTGGATCATCTCACACTTGGCCAGCATGGCCTTCTCATCATGATTCTGGGCTCACATCCTCTCCGTTGATGTATTCATTTATGTTGGCCTCATGGCATGGGTATGACTAAGTCAGAGCCTGCCCTCAGAAGAAGGGAGGTTGGAATAACTTTGAGAAGCAAGAATTCAAAAGAAGTGTCAGCCTATGTATCTCCATTAAAAGATGCTATAGCCCATTTTGTTGGAGGCCACAATCCTGAGACTCGAGAAAATGACACTCCAGTCCAGGCTTGCTTACTAGAACTAAGATATTTGAGAAAAGTCAGTCAATCCAGGCTAACTAACTTCTCTTGGGGTCCTGAGTGCCTCCCCTCACTCTCACAAATTGACTTGGGGACCTTCGGAATCCCATTGGAGACCCTGCGGTCCTCTAATCCAGGGGTCCCCACCCCCCAGCCCACAGACTGGTGCCCATCAGTGGCCTGTTAAAAACTGGGCCACACAGCAGGAGGTGGGCAGCAGGTGAGCAAGCAAAACTTCATCTGTATTTACAACCGGTCCCTAGAGCTTGCATGACCATCTGAGCTCCATTTCCTGTCAGATCAGCATTGGCATTAGATTTTCATAGGGGTGCAAATCCTATTGTGAACTATGCATGGGAGAGATCTAGGTTGCATGCTCCTTATGACAATCTAATGCCTGATGATCTGTCGTTGCCTCCCACCACCCCCAGATAGGACCATCTAGTTGCAGGAAAACAAACTGAGGGCTGCCACTGATTCTACATTATGGTGAGTTCTAGAATTATTTTATTGTGTATTACAGTGTAGTAACCATAGAAATAAAGTGCACAGTAAATGCAATGTGCTTGAATCATCCCAAATCATCCTCCCCCAACCACCTCTGGGTCTGTGAAAAAATTGTCTTCCATGAAACCGGTCTCTGGTGCCAAAAAGTTTGGGGGCCACTGCTGTAATCTCACTTTGCCTGCACTCATATCCTCAGCCACCATCTCATCAGCTGCCTCTCATTCCCCACAGTTCCACCCTGGGACTTCTTTCTGCTTACTCACATCTCTTTCTATGTCCTACTGCCCAACTCCATCTCCAAATACTTCTCTATGCCCAAACATGTCTTATTACCAAGCTGAACACATGGTATCTTGACTCTTTGACTTAATGCTGCTTTTAACACCTGCCTCAGCTGTGCCATGGGGACCCTGCCACACCTGGAGGGCTCCCCCAGAGGCAGTTACTTATTGCTCCTCACATTCACCTCTGTCAAATTCCAGAGACGCTGTATTTTCCTTCAGCCTGATTTCTACATACAGACTATTACGCCTTTAAAAAGGAAGTGAAACACAACTACTCCCCAAAACACACAAAAGTCCCCGGCTTTGCCAAGGCACACATCATATCCTTTCCATTCTTCCTTCTCATCATCTCCTGGGATCCACAGCCCCACCAGTCATTGGAGATTTTGGAGGCAACCTCACAAGTGTCTTTCCCTCTGAGTGTTCCCACCAGCCTGGTGTCTCTTGTGTGGTCAAATTCTGATGCAATCAAATTCTACCTTATGGGTTTCCAGACTTCCCCAGATGGTGGTTTTCATTCAATTTTCACTTATATTTTAAGATCCCTCACTAAACCTTCCCTAGCAAAGATGCTCATCTCGATTTTCGGGATCTCCAGCTCCCTGTTCCCTACTTTTTTCTTCAGATTTCTCAGTCTTCCACCTGTCTTCATTTCCTTTGGAGTCTTATTTAGACTTTAGCCCAGCACTATAAGCATTCTCTTCCAATGGCCTGAGCTCCCTTGCTGTGCAGCTTTTGTTGTATCTGATACCCAGATCACCTGATATCCACTTTCAACTTGGCATTGGACTGTAGCAGCTTTGATTTTTTTCTAGTAAACTTTTGCACTTTCCTCAAAGTCCTCTTCCACTTGCTGCACACTGCTTAGAGAAAATGCAACCTACTAATATCAGAAATCCTTCTATTTCATGCCATCCAATTTAAATATCTGCCTCTGTCTTCTGCAGTTTTCTTCCTTTGTCTATGTCACGATACAAGAGGTGTCCCCTCTCCTGTCTAAAGCTCATCGTCCTATTTGTCTCTGGATCCAATATCCACTTGTGCCCACCCCCAGGGACATCCCTCACCTGATCTGTCCCCTCCTCTCTCTGTGTTTTCCATTCTCTCCCTAGAAATTGAATAGCTCTTATCAGCGATTGAATAACGCAAGCGTGCAATTCACATTCATTAACATATCTTCATTATCTTAAAAACCCTCAACTCTGTATCTCAATCATTATCTACTCCACCTCTTACAATTTATATTCCAAGTCCTTTATGCAGTTGTCTTTATGTGTTTTGTGCACTCTAACATCCTTTCCTCTCTCATTCTAGCAAATTCCGGCTTCCATGTCTCATTTCAACTCTCAAACCTCCTCATCTTTTAATCCAAGTGTCAATTTCTATTCTTACCTTCCTGGACAGAGTGTGGCAATGATGACTGCTCTCATCTTCTTGAAATGCTCTCCAGCCTGGATTTCACGCTATGTTATTCTTGTTTTTTCCTGCCCATCTTCCTGAGTCTTCCTTAGAGCAATCACTTTTTCTGTCCTGCACATATCGCTTTTGTCCTGGGCCTCATTCTTTTTACTATCTATACGTTCTTTATTAATTCCTTCTATGTCAATATTCTAAATTACTGTTTCCAAGCTGATTACCCTCACGTATATCTTTTTCTTGTTGGATGGATTTTCCAGACCTCTGTGGATACTGGTTTACTGAATTTCCCCACTTACGTGACCCACAGATACTTCTAACCCACTACATTCAAAACTGGACCACACTTCTCCTCCTGCAGCAACAGCCTCTAACTCAAATCCTAGCCTCAAATTTCATTATCCCCAATTTATTATCCATACCCAAGAGTCACCTTTCTATACCATTCTGTCATGTCAATCTCTTCCTTAAAAAGCAATTTCCTTGCATTAAAAAAAGTAATTAAACTCAGAGTCAAAAGCCCATGCTTGCCGGGCGCTGTGGCTCACGACTGTAATCCCAGCACTTTGGGAGGCCAAGGCGGGTGGATCAAGAGGTCAGGAGTTCAAGAACAGCCTGGCGGACATGGTGAAACCCCGTCTCTACTAAAAATACAAAAATTAGCAGGGCATGGTGGTGCGTTCCTGTAATCCCAGCTACTCGGGAGACTGAGGCAGGAGAATTGCTTGAACTAGGACCCGGGAGGCAGAGGTTGCAGTGAGCTGAGATGGCACCACTGCACGCCACCCTGGGCTACAGAGTGACACTCTGTCTCCAAAAACAAATAAACAAACAAACAAACAACAAAGTCCCTGCTTAAATTTATAAACACTTACTAAATTTCCACACACATTGTGCATTCCAGCTCTGTGTCTCTTTTGCATACAGGCCTTCAATGCATCATTGTCTCCTCCTAGGACATTCTTACTGCTCAAATAATTTGGTTCAGTTCTACTCGTTTTCTTAGATAAGGCATCACTTCCTCCAGTAGCTATTCCAGATTCTCCAAAAGAGGCTCACTTGGAATTTTTAAATTCCAGAGCACCTGCCCTTACTTATGATAATGTAAACCAAAATTAAAATTCCAAAGCCCTGGCTGGGTGTAATGGCTCACGCCTGTAATCCCAGCACTTTGGGAGTCCAAGGCGGGCAGATCATGAGGTCAGCAGTTCGAGACAAGCCTGGTCAACATAGTGAAACCCCGTCTCTACTGAAAATACAAAAATTAGCTGGGCGTGCTGGCATATACCTGTAGTCCCAGCAACTTGGGAGGCTGAAGCAGGAGAATCGCATGAACCTGGGAGGTGGAGGTTGCAGTGAGCTGAGATCACACCACGGCACTCCAACCTGGGTGACAGAGCAAGACTCCTTCTAAAAAAAAAAAAAAAAAAAAAAAAAAAAAAAAAAAAAAGGGCGGGCACGGTGGCTCACGCCTGTAATCCCAGCACTTTGGGAGGCCGAGACCGGCGGATCACGAGGTCAGGAGATCGAGACCATCCTGGCTAACACGGTGAAACCCCATCTCTACTAAATATACAAAAAAATTAGCTGGGCGTGGTGGTGGGAGTCTGTAGTCCCAGCTACTCGGGAGCCTGAGGCAGGAGAATGGCCGTGAACCCGGGGGGCGGAGCTTGCAGTGAGTGGCGATCACGCCACTGCACTCCAGCCTGGGCGACTGAGCGAGACTCCGTCTCAAAAAAAAAAAAAAAATCTAAGGCCCCTACAACCATCTGAATGGACTTCCTCAGCCAGGGCACTTTTAAAATTTAACCTGAGACTGGTTCAGGCCATGATGGGAAGGGGACTCAGACAGGCCTCATCATACATCTCCAGTATTCACATCAACACAGATTTTAAGTCTGATTAGAAACACTTTACAACCTATTATCTCTGAAGCCTGCTACCTGAAGGCTTCCTCAGCAAATAAGAATTTTGGTTTTCACAACCTCTTATCTGAACCCAGACATTTCTTTCTTTTGATTCCAGGTCTTTGGATAAACTTAACCAAATGTCAACCAGAAAAATTTTAAATCTACCTGTGAGCTGGAACCCCCCTGACTCCGCCACCCATTTCACATTGTCCCACCTTTCTGGACCAAATCAATGTATTTCTTAAAATTATTTGATTAAAGTCTCATGTCTCCCTAAGATGTATAAAAGCAAGCTACGCCCGACCACCTTGGGCCCAGGTTCTCAGGACCTCCTGAGGCTGTGTCACCGGCCATGGTCATTCATATTTGGCTCACGATAAATCTCTTCAAATATTTTACAGAGCTTGACTCTTTTCATAGATAGTAGCAAAAAGTCACATTATAATTTCTCCTTTTTTTGGTCTGCATTTTTTAGTTCATTACAGGTTCCTTAAGAGAAAATGTAGATCTTTTTTACTATTTTATGTGCAGTGCCCAGGGCAGTGCCTGGATAAAAGAGATGTTTATTCAATATCTACTGAGTTAATTAATTAACTCTTTCCTGCCATTGAAACAGGATTTCTTCAGTGCCGTTTCATCAGCTGGAAATCTCTGCAGTTGCGTGATCTCTGCTTGGGGCCTCACTTAGGCCTGCTGGACTCGCTCCACCTCCTCAGCTTAGCAGGCTGCTCTCGGCTTGTACATGCCTGGATGTTACACCCACCATGGCTCCATGCACAGCCTGTGGCTGAGTCACATGTGCCATGAGCAGCTTCCACACTGGGTACCAGTGTGTAGATGGATGGAACATGGTGGTTCCCCAAAACCTGGAGATGCCAGCAATTGTGGAGCCCCAAGGGCTGTTACAGATCTTGCCTGGGAAGTCCTGGGGTCTGGGTTTCCAGAAGTGTCATGCTCTTCACTCCTATAGCTTGGTGAATGGAAGCATGTTTCAAACTCTTTTATTCCCACTGCTTGAAGCTTGGTGAATGGGGGTGTGCTATAGCTGTCTCATTTCCGCAGTTCAGTGGGTTCCAGGTTCTTGCCCTGTGACCAAGAGGAATGAGGTATGCAGACACTGGAGAGCAAATAAGGCAAAATAGAAGTTCATTGAGTATAAAAAGGAAAACTCTCAGCTGAGAGAGGGGACTGAAAGCAGGTAGCCATCTGTAAGGCTGAGTTTGGGGTTTTTATAGGTTTGGAATGAGGAGACGCAGGCTGTTGGTAGTCTTGGAAAAGGCAACATTCAATTAGTTAAAAACTATTATTCAGAAAGAACCAATTGGGAAAGAGTGGGCAAACAAGTAAAGTTCTCACTCCAGTCATGGACTCTATCTGGAACCAGCAGTTCGGTTTTCAGGATTTAAACTATCTTTGGCTCGAAGCTTGGGTTTCACCGGGGAACCATCTCTGTATGCTTAGGAATCTGTCTGTCTCCTATCGCTATGAATCCCCCCTCTGAAGAGGTACATCTATCTACTGTTAGGATAGGAATGGTGACTGCTCTCACTGCTTCATGCTGACAGGGGCACTGTTTGGGAAAATGGCTGTCAGGTCTCTCTCAGAAGCCTCTCTAAGAGTCCCTGGTGAAAAGACTCCATCATCTGAAGCTCCATTTGCATGACCATTTGGAGTTCGATGGCCTCTTGGTGAGAGGAAACATCTTACAAGGAGGTTAACTATGAATAAACCAAATACGAGTATTATACAAAGAGGAGCTAAAAGGAAAAAGACCTAGTGCCAAAGATAACAGAAACAGGAAATAAATAGACTAACCATTCTGAAAACAAGGTTGTGGCCTGAGCTGTTTCACTCAACGAAAGATATTCAATCTCATATGTGGAAGGGAAGCTAAACTTCAGAAGAGACACAGCTGTTTAAGGGAGTAGATAATATCATGGGCCTTTGGGATTAAGTGGTCCTTGGCAAAGATGTCTTATGGTGAGGAACAGAATAAAGACAAGAACAGCAACCATAGGCAAGACTATAAAGAGGACATTCATGGAAGGTTAATTATTGACATTTATCTTTTGTGATCTTTAGCTTGAGGTCTCTGATTTTCTCACACTGGTGCTTTGGGTACTCTTCTGGTTCAACAGGTAATTCCATCAACTTCCCAGGCCTGTACTCAAGTGTAATAAATCTGATAATCTATTGTAGTGACCTTCACTGCCAAAGGAGTAGAACGAAGTCGGGTGTAAGCTTCCTCCCACTCCGGACCTAGAGAAGGAAAAAGAAGGAAGAGGCTTTACCAGTACTAAATCCCCTTGGTTAAATGGAGGTGACCCTAGTTCACAGTGTGGGACCTCCAACAGTTGTTTGAGTTCCAGTTGGAAATGGGCCAAGAAGTTATATGTTTAATCAAATCAGCAGTTTCTTGGTCTAGCAAGAGATATTGGTGAGAAAAGGCTGTCCATACATGTCAAAGGCACTGAAACCCAGCTTTGAACGGGTGTTTCTAACACATAGTAGGGCCAAGGGAGAAGAGTAATCCAGAGGAGATGAGTCTCTTGAGACAGTTTTCTGATATCTCTTTTGATAATATCATTTTTCTTTTCTACCTTTCCCTAGGATTGTGGTCTCCAAACACAATGAAGATGGTATTGTATACCTAGTACCCTTGAGACCCACCTTGAGCGAGGGGCCATTATTCTGGAAGTACTTAGGGAGTCATAAGCGAGGGGTCATCTCATTAATTAGAACTTTTATCACCTCAGAGGCTTTATTTGCCTGACAAGGAAATGCTTCTGCCCAGTTAGTGAAGGTATCTACCCATACAAGGAGGTACTGGATGGCCATCTGTCAGTTCTTCCTTCAGGTAGCCTCCAATTCTTTGGGTTTTGGCGGGCATCATTTGAGGAGATTATTTTTAAGTCAAGTCTCACAAGCATTAATCACCTGTTTGACCATTGTTAGCAGATTTTTACATGAGAACAACCTTTGGACCAATTGATAATTTTTGTCCTTATGCATGTGGAGGGACATGTGTGCTTGGTGAAGGACTTAAAGAACTTAGCATTGGCTGGAGGTTGGTAGATGAAGTTTTCCATCCTCTGATTGCAGGCATCCTGAGGACTGAAAGGTGTATCCCTGAGATGTGGCCCATTTAATTTCTTCAGGAGAATATTGAGGTTATATTTCTTTTATGGAGCCCTCCCAGATCAGAGGGGGCTCAAGTGAATTGGAAATCTGGAGCCCTTTTTCTGCTGATTTAGCTGCTTGGTCTGCCAACTTATTCCCCTCAGCTATTTCATCTGTCTCCTTTTTTTTTTTTTGAGACGGAGTCTCGCTCTGTCACCCAGGCTGGAGTGCAGTGGCTGGATCTCAGCTCACTGCAAGCTCCGCCTCCTGGGTTTATGCCATTCTCCTGCCTCAGCCTCCCAAGTAGCTGGGACTATAGGTGCCCGCCACCTCGCCCGGCTAGTTTTTTGTATTTTTTAGTAGAGACGGGGTTTCACTGGGTTAGCCACGATGGTCTCGATCTCCTGACCTCGTGATCCGCCGGTCTCGGCCTCCCAAAGTGCTGGGATTACAGGCTTGAGCCACCGCGCCCAGCCCATCTGTCTCCTTTTGATAGCCTTTACAATGTATTACTGCCACTTTCTGTGAAAGGAAAACTAAGGATAATTTCCTGATGGTATTTAAGGGTAGACTCATTAGCTCCCTCTTTCCAGATTGTGGCATAGGCATGATGGACTAGAACATACTTAGAGTCAGTATAATTGTTAACTGCTTTTCCTTTGCTTAATTCAAGCACCCTCGTGAGGGCAATTACCTCAGCTAGTTGAGCACTTGTGCCCAAGGAGAGAAGCACACTGTCAGTAGTGCCATTCAGGGTGACTATTACATACCCTGTTTTATGAATCCCTTGTTCTACAAAAGAACAACAATTTATAAAAAAAAAAAAAAAAAAAAAAAAAAAATCCAATCTGGTTTCTCTTGGGTGGTTTGGTTTCTTTGAGGTCCTCCCTGGCTGCATAGGTTTGTACTATTCTCTATTTGCATTCATGTTCCAGTTCCCCAGCTTCTTCCCTAGGAGGTTTAGGGAAGAACAGCTTCTTAACTGGACTTCAGATCCCTCTAGTAGCAGCACTTGATATTTGAGGAGGCAGTTGTCCATTAGCCATAGACTCCTCTTAGAAGACAGCAGTCCTGCCACACTATGTGGGGCATAAACAGTTAAGTTATTCATGGTTAACTTGGTATCCTCTGGCACCAGCAAAGCTACCAGTGCAACTATCCAGAGGCAGGCAAGCCATACTGTAGGCACCAAATCAAGCCCCTTGCTCAGGTAGCCTACAGGTTGCTGGGCTGGACCTCAGGCTTAGGTTGCAACTCCCAGGACCATTCCCTTCCATTCTGATACATAAAGATTGAACATCTTCCCTGTGGGAAGACTAAAGGTTGGTGCCTCAACCAAGACTTGTTTCAATTGGTCAAAGGCCCTTTTAGCTTCTGATTTCCAAATTAGGGAGTAAGTCTTAGCTGCCTGACTCTCCTTAAAAGCTATTTCACTATACTGAGGTATCCATAATCTGCAGAATGCTATAATGCCAGGGGTTTGGGGGAGGGGAAAGGAGGAGATGGGCTTAATCCTTTCTTCACCTACTTCCCTGGTTCCTTCTGACAAAACTAGACCTAGGTACTTCCCTGAAATCTGATGGAGCTGAGCCTTAGATTTTGAGAACTTATATCCTCTGTTAGCCAAAAAAATTAAGAGGAACCTCACTGTTCTCCTGAGAGACTTCCTCAGTTGAGGCACAAAGGGTAATGTCACCTAAATATTGTAAGACTTTAACATGAGGATAAAGGAAATCAGAGATATCTTTTGACAACTCCTGCCCGAACTCTTGCCATATGTGTAGCAGTTAATAGGTGCATCTTGGGGATTCTGGGGTTTGTAAGCCTGCTAGGTGGCCATTAGAACCTCTGCCTTTTTCTTGGTGCTGTCTTGGAATTCCTGAGATAACATCATCCAGGTTAGCTGGGTGTTCTGGTTGGAGAGATTGTTAAATATGAACAAATAGTGGAATTTGGGGTTTGACAGTATGCAGAAAAGGGCATCCTTTAGCTCCACAACTATGAACAATTTAATTCCCTCAGATATTTGAGTTAGCAGTTATAGAATTGGGAATCACCAAGTGAACTGAAACCACAGCTTCCTTAATGAGGCAGAGGTCCTGGACCAGTCTCCATTTCCCACTGGGTTCTGTACCACCAATACTGGGGTATTACAAGCACTGTTGCAAGGTTTGAGGAGGCCCTACAACCTAAAGTTATCAATGATGGCTTCTAGCCCTTTCCTAGCTTCTGGTTTTAGGGGATATCATCTCTGGTTAGGAAGGGAGGTGGGATCCTGAAGGTCCATCCCGGCTGGTATGGTGGTTGTGGCTTGGCCAAATTTCCCTTGAATTTCCCAGACATCTGGATCGATATTGGTCTCCACCAGGGGAGACAAAGAGTCTGTCCTGAAGCCATAATAATGGTGGTTCCCACCTGAGCTAAAATATCCCTGCTTAGCAGAGGAGTTGGACTTTCCGGCAAGATTTAAAAGGCATGTGAGTAAACAAGAGGTCTACCCAACTACAACTAAGGGTTGGAAAAAATATCAGGCTAAAGGGTTTTCTGAGATGCCCCTCACAATCGTGCTAAGGGAAATGGGGAGGCCCGGATTGGAGAGAGCTGAAATGGCCACTCTGGTATCCAGGAGGAGGTCTACCTTCCTCCCTTCGACCTCCAGAATAACTCTGGGATCCTGGATGGTAATGGTGGTCTGAACCATCAGAGCCAGAGAGAGGAGTCCTGGAACACATCAGTCCTGTTGGACTATGTGGGACACTGGCTCTACACCTAGTGACCTCTGTCTCTGAGGACAGTCAACCCTCCAGTGATCCCCATTGCAGACTGGGCAGGGTCGATGTGGCTTCGTCATGCTGTCTGGGCAGTCCTTCCTAAAGTGTCTTGGCTTGCACATGTATAGCAGTTAACAGGTGCATCTCGGGGATTCTGGGGTTTGTAAGCCTGCCAGGTGGCCGTTAGAGCCTCTGCCTTTTTCTTGTGTCTCCTTTTCCTGTCTTGGGCCTCCTCCCAATCCCTATTTTAAAAGAATAGAGTGGTCATTTTCAGGAAGTTCTCTAAAGGACTGTCTGGTCCCATGACCTTTGGGTTCCTTAGACCTCATCTATGCTATGGATGTGAGTGAGTCCTCCATCTATGAAGGGGGAAGGCCTAGTTGGCAGGGACAGTCATGCTCACCTATGCTGTGCCCTGGCTTTCTTCTGTCAACTGTCTCTGGGTCCCTCAGATCTAGTTTTGCTTTAAGGGATCCAAACCAAAGCTTAGAAAAACCACTGGAGTGATGAAGCTGTGAAACCAGATCCTCCTGAAGCAAAGGAGATAAAGAGAGTCATGGGAGTTGGGGGCCTGGCCTAATGAGATGCCCTGCCAAAAGGAAAAAAAAATCCTGCATATAGAAAACTTCCTGTATTCGCAGAACTATGTTGACTCCTGACGTGGTGGAAACATCATCAACAACAACAACAACAACAACTTAAATGCTGAGGAAGGAAAGCGCCTGGGAGAAGTAGCCTCTTGCCCTCTGCTAATGGATTTCTTCAACAGGGGGAAATAAAACTCTCTTACATGTTACATCTTTTTGTTTCTAAGAATAGACAGAAACAATACTGCTCTGAATTACACTTCGGATGACTAAGCCAAGTGCTTATTCTATCCAGTAATATTATCTCTGTGGTTTGCAGCAACACTCTTATATTGTATGTAAAGAGGGGATCGCAGCCATGGCATTCTCAAAAGAAAGAAAATGCAATATGAAAGATCATTGGTCTTGGTGCCAACACCATAACAGGTTGTTGGGGACTGGAACTGGTCTGAGAGCCTTTGGATAACACTAAGGTGTAGCCTTGGCCAGATTCCTTCAGTTGTCCCAGGACCTTATTCTGATTCCATGTGATAGCTAGACCTCCATGAAAGGAAACTGAATTGAAACAAAGCCAACATTCCCAACACCCAAGAGTGATGGGAGATTGACAAAGTCCTCCCCAGCAAACCTCTCCTCTGAGTCTTGTAAACCTGGCAGCCATACTACTCACTCTTAACTGACTGACAGAGGTCTGGTGTTTCATCTGCTTTTGGAAAAAAAAATCTGAAGACAAGAAGCCTCAGAATGACAGTAAAGAGTCATAGGTTTGCACTTACCCTTCTGCAGATCCCGGACACCACCCCAGAAATGACACAGGATTCCTTCAGTGCCACTTTGCCAGCCAAAAATCCCTGTGGCCACTGTGACTTCTGTCCAGGGCTTCTCTTGGGCCCACTGGTCTCATTCTGCCTGCTTGGCCCAGCAGGCTGTGCTCAGCTTGCAGCCACTTGGATCCTGTGCCCACCACAGCTTCACACTCAGCCCATGGCTGAGCCAGGCATGCTCCAAGTGGCTTCCACACTGGGTGCCAGCATGTAGATGAGGGGAACTTGGTAGCACCCAACAACTCAGAGATGTCAGCAATTGCAGTGTTATAAGAAGGAGTGTTATAGCTTTTGCTTGGGGAGTTCCATTATCTGGGCCCTCAGAAGTGTCACAGCTCTTCACTCCTGTAGCTCTACAAGTGGAAGCATGTTACAAGTTCTTTTATTTCTACCACTGACAACTTGGTGAACAGGGGTGTGTTACAGCTCTCTTGTTCCCACAGTCCAATGGGTTCCTGGTTCTTGTCACATGACCAAGAGGAATGAGGTTTGTGGACACTGGAGAGGGAGTAAAGGAGAATAGAAGTTTATTGAGTGAAAGAAGGAAAGCTCTCAAAAGGGGACCCAAAGTGGGTAGCCATCTATAAGGCTGATTGCAGGGTTTTTATATGTTTGGAATGAGGAGGTGTGGGCTATAAGTAGCCTTGGAAAAGGGAATATTTGATTGGTTAAAAAGCATTACTCAAAAAGAACCAATCGGTAAAGAGTGGGCAAACAGGAATAGAAGTTTTCACTCGGGTCATGGATTCTATTCAGAACTGGCAGCTCAATTTTCAGGGTTTAAACTGTCTTTGGCTTGAAGGTCGGGTTTCACCAGGGACCTGTCTCTGTCTCCTTAGAAATTTGTCTGTCTCCGGTTGCTATTTTGTTGTAATTATTTGAATCTCTGTAAAGATTTTTATTTAAAAAAACCCATTAAATATCTTCTTAGAGAAAGAGAAGACAATGGTGTAGTATTTGAAATTTATTCTGTGTGGAAAAATGTTTAATGGCTCAGCAAAGCAGTGGTTAAAAAGGGCAGGAATCAGATGCTGAATACGTTTGAAATTAAAACAATGCTAAATATATTTTACATAACAGAAAAGTAATAAAATCATTTTCTGAGTTTGATGATGTGATCGCAGGCCAATAATAATAATAATAATAAAACAAAAACCCAAACCCAAAAGCATAAATTCATACACTGTTGGGTCTTTATCAACACTGGCAGGTTGAGGAAGGATAAGCTGGGCAAGAAAGGAATAAGGTAGGCAGATCTGGGACAGAATCTTGGCCATGTGATCTAGAAGTGATATTGGATTTTGTCTTAATCTAAGTTTCCATATCTGTGAAATGGGGATGGTTAAAAACTGCCTACTCTAAATCTTAATAGTGAAGATGAAATGAGATGATGTGTATGTGAAGCCTGCACCGTAGAAGGAATTCAGTCTGTGCTGGTTCTTGGTGTCCCTGCCATTGCTGCTTCCCTGCCATTACTGCTTCCCTGCCATTACTGCTTCCTGCTAAGTGTTTCTTGAAAGACTGCTCAGCACCAGGAAATGGGAGCCAACATTGAGAAGCAGGAAATGAGAGACAGTTCTAACAAAGCAATGTATGTGTTTAGCTCCTTTGATATCTTGGTGCTTTCTGAAATGGAATAAAGAAAATAATTCCATTTGCGAAGGAATACTGTCAATAGACAATGCCGCTGGGAGAAAAGAATAGTACTTTTTGTAAACATTTTCTGTAAACTGCATTTTTAAAAAGGAGTCATGTATTCATGTATCTCCCCACTCGGGGAAAAAAATCTTTTTTTTTTCAGTTAAGGCCTGTGAATATTTAAGAAATAATGTCTGAAAATCTCTTTGTGCTGCCTGGGGTAAATAGCTTTGACATGCTTAAAAATAGGTATTTTGTGTTTTTAAAAATTTTCACTTTAGAAGATAAGAAAAAAAAATTTTAATGTTACATTTTTTTTTCCCTGTAGCTTGAAATCTTCTTATTTCCCCTCAGTAAATTTTTCATTCATTTTATGAAGCTGGAGATGTTAGAGTGAAATTCAAGGAGTGAGTTTATTAGTGATACTGTCAGTGGAAAATTCATTGTGAAACAGACAAGCTCACGGCCAATAGCTTAACAAATACTGGGCTCACTGAGACAGCAAGTGTTACAGGTGAGAAGTAGTCACTGAAAGGGCAAGGTGTGTTTTTTGTTTTGTTTTGTTTTCTCTGAAAAAGGAACTTCAGTGTTGTATTTGGAGAATGAATGTGAAACTGCAAAGGTAGCTATCATCAGTTCACCCTCCACAGAAGTTGTGAATCCCTAGTTCTCACAGATTTGAGAGTAATTTGTAAACCTTTTGTGTTATTGAAGAAGATTTAAGAAAGAGTGGGTAGCAATTAAGACTTTAAATCACAATCTCCTTGAACTTGAGATAAATTATTATGGTGCTATTTTCAAAACTGTATTCATGGGTTTTCAAGAAAGATAATGAAGGTTTCCAAAACAAACCAACCAAACAAAAGACAACTAGTTTTGGATCAAATGCATTTTGCTTTACTGAAGGATACCTTGAAGCTGTCTCTATACAAAGGGGATTTACTGTGCAGTTTCCCAAAGGTTGTATCACCTGGACTGTTTTTATGGTGTATATATTTTGTGGAACACAATTGCTGAGTGGAACATAGTTTGGAAAATGGTGATATAAGAGAGAGTTTGACATTAGGTAGGTGCCTCTGAATTTGCACCCTCAAGGACAGTTACATAAATCTTATCAATAAAGAAAGGCATATATTCTGAAGCCTTGGTGTTTGAGAAAAATAAAATGAGGAAGAAACTGTTTATCTTTAAGTAAATTCTAAGTTTATTAAAATAGGCCTTCTTCTTTCCATTTTCTTTGTGGGGGTCTGACCCACAGACCCTGACCCAACAATGAATGAATAAAGTACACTGACACATAGATATTCTGCTTTGCCAGTCCAGCTGAATATCCGGACCGCTTACAGACTCCACACAGAGTCCTGTAAACAGCTGTGACACGGCCATGACCAGCCAGAGAGACTTGCATTTATTCAGTAAAGATTAATTGACAAAGGCTTGAGTCAACACCACTAGAGGGTAATTAACATTGTGGACTTCCCGAGTAGAATACAATTAAGCACCCACAGTAGAACAAAGGTTAGTCTTAAGACCACATGAGTAAACAAGTTATTTAGATAAACTCCCCATATTCCTTTGTTTCTACTCTAACTTATTTAACTAAAGTAAGGGGACTAGGCTGCCTTCAGCAAGATTTATTACCGAAGTTATGCAAACTCTCAGGCCTTCCAAGAGGGTTTGTGGCTATTATAACTAAAATTTTCCCCAACAGCCTGACTGAACCCCTACATTCTTCACCTCTTTGTTAGGACAAGCTATGTTTGTCCCTCACGCTCTGGTTCCTATGGCACCCTCTAATTGTTCTCCTGGCACTGGTTTTGAATCCTATCTAATTTGTCCCTTGCATTGCAGCCAGCGTTCTTTTCAAACATCAAGTCTGTTTAAGTTCACTTTTTATAAAGTCTTCATTGGCTGCCATCCCAAATCTGTACCATGGCTTCACTAAGCCTTGGCTAGCCTGTCCTCTCCCCACCTCCGTGGTCCCGTCCCACATTATTCTCTGTGTTGTGCTCTGCATTGACCTTTCACTACCCCAGAACTCCGCCTTGTCCCTCACAAGGTTCCTAAACACACAGTCCCCCAACTGTAACCCAATTTCCTGTTTAAGTTAGGAAATTGATTCTTATGGTACAGATTGCACCTCCACGGTAATTTCTTTGAGGAGGTCTTTGCTGATCTCCCTGCATATGTTAAATGCTTCTACTATGTTTGTTTTTGACACCTTTCTGATTTGCGCACTGATGACTGTGGTGATTGCGCTTGTATTTATGTGATTAATAATTATCTACTTCCCCCTAGACAGTGGGCTTCATAAGATCAGAGACCTCATCTATCACCCGTCATCATTGTATGCTTTGTACATAGCACAGTGCTTGCCACTTAGGAGTATTTAACAAACACCTTGTTGAGTAAATTAGACATTTTTAGTCTCCCTAATGAATCACCTTAAACTCTGGAAGGGAACCTATTCTGAACCATATTGAGGCTTCACAAACTTGACCAGAAGTACTCCAAAGAGGTAAACTCTCAATCTCTCAATCCATTTCTATTACACGCTATGCATAATATAGACATGTGTAGCCAGGTGCAGTGGCTCACACCTGTAATCTCAGCACTTTGGGAGGCCGAGGTGGACGGATCACCTGAAGTCAGGAGTTTGAGACCAGCCATGGCCAATGTGGTGAAACCTTATCTCTACTAAGAATACAAAAATTAGCCAGGAGTGGTGGCGCATGCCTGTAATCCCAGCTACTTGGGAGGCTGAGGCAGGAGAATCGTTTGAACCTGGGAGGTGGAGGTTGCAGTGAGCCGAAATTGTACCACTGCACTCCAGCCTGGGTGACAGTGCAAGACTCCATCTAAACAAACA
The DNA here is from genome assembly GCF_037993035.2 of Macaca fascicularis. Taxonomy (NCBI): domain Eukaryota; kingdom Metazoa; phylum Chordata; class Mammalia; order Primates; family Cercopithecidae; genus Macaca; species Macaca fascicularis. Next base: position 6,045,239 of record NC_088378.1, read on the forward strand.
AACAAACAAAATATATATACGTATATATGTATATGGTGTATATATATGGTGTGTATAGATATAATATGTTATATCTTTACGGGCATAGCTTCATGAGCATGTGCAGGTTCACACACACAGCACATGTAGGAATCTGACTTATTCCAGCACGTTTTCACTCCATGGAAGTCATGATCTAGTGACCATAAGGTTAATGTGAACTTCTGCCTGAAGGAGAGGCCTGGAGCAAAGCACTCCACGGTGTGTCAACACCGTTTCATTGACTCAATTGTCTAACAAGTATTTTCATTCAAACCACAGCCTGTGTGGCTCCCGCTCACCCTTTCCTTGCAACACATATCCCCTGGGAAAGATTCTCCTCAATTACAGACATTGGCACTGCTGCTGCCCTTTGATGACTTTTATGGCTCCCTCTTCCTGTCAGTTTATTGCTCTGTCTTTCCCTGTTATAAAGCAAGTCATTTCCTGCATTTTATGAGTCTCACGCATGGATCTCTGCTCATAATTAATTCGTGCACAATCCTAGCTCAATGCTAAAGTAATGATATCTTTGAAGACGGGAAGGAGCACCTTCCTTTTGGAGGGATGTAGAGAATGAAAGGATAATTGAGAATAATTTTCCAAACTGTTTTGCAGCATATGTGGCCCGACTTCACCCAGGAGAAGCTTGACAGGAAATGAGCCTGGGTTCCTTCCTGGGGTCCTTCCTCTTTCCTTCAGACTTCACATCACCAGGCAGCTCCTGTTGACTGCAATAAAAGAGCTGTCACTTACCCTCCATTCTCTTTCAATATGTTGCTCATTCTTTCATTTGTTTCTGCAGTTGCTAGTGGGAAACATATTTATTTCCTATTTTCTTTTGAGACTGAGGCAAATTTTTTTCCTTTCTTTGCTTTTCTTTCTGAGCTTGTGTAGAAATTTTACTGTAGTCACTTCGAATACCATGTCTTCCTTGCCGGAACCTCTTCTTCATGCTCCACATTTAGGGCTCATTCTGAGCACAAGATGAATCTTGAACTTAAAGATAAGACTAATAATTAGGGTAGTCGTTTGAATTTTTTTTAACAGATGAAAAATACAAATATGTATTGGGCATATGAAGTAGGCACTCAATAATTTTTTTTGAGTTAGTAAATCAATTTTAAGTATAAGACACAGATTTCAAGTCTAAGACTACTTAGTTTTGAAATAAAAATACATATTTAGTTCAGTTACTTGAACTAATTTTCTGGTATGATTTTAAATTTTATGGGAATAGAACAATTATTCAAGTTCTGCAACTCTATCACTTAGCATTTGCTAAATAACAAACCATCCTCAAACTCAGCAGTTAGAAATAATAAATATTATTTCTCATGACTGTATGAATAAGCTGGGAAGTTATTCTGATCTGAACAGATCCAGCCAGGATCAGTGATCCAGGAAGTCCTCTGTCATGTCTGGTGCCTGAGAGCCAGCTGGTCTAAGGGGTATGGTGGGGGCTCTTAGCTGATTGGCTCACTTCTCCCTGAAGTGTCCTATCTTTTTCCACAAGCTAATGCAGGGTTCTTATATGAGGACAGCATGATCCTCGGCAGCATAAGCCAGGACCCATTGCACGAGCACTTTTCCAGCCTCCGAGTTTGCCACGTTTGCTCTAGTTCATTGTTCAACACTAGTCATGTGAGCAAGCCCCGATGGGGTGCGGGGGTGGGAGGACTATGGACGTGCAGGGAGACAGGGAGGTAATTAGAGCAGACATTTTGCAAACAATCTACCACGGTGACATATGGTCAAACACGAAGAAAGTTTAAATTATGATTCATGGTTATGCAACTCATATCTATTTTATAGATAAATGACCTACTTTGTAGCAATATATTTTTCTTTCTTTTTCTTCCTTTTCAGGGATGCAGCTTGAACCACAATGTAAAAAGATGTATTCAATCGTAATGTTAGGATACAATTGCAGGCTGAATATTCCTTATTCAAAATGCTTGGGACCAGAGTGTTTCTGATTTCAGATTTTTTCCAGATTTGGGAATATTTGCATATACATAATGAGATATCTTAGGGATGAGACCCAAGTTTGAACATGAAATTCATATATGTCTCATATACACCCTATATATGTAGGCTGAAGGTAATTTTATACAATATGTTACATAATTTTGTGCATGAAACAGTTTGTGTACATTGAACCATCAGATAGCAATGGTATCGCTACCTCATGTCCATGCTCCAAATGGCTGCATTTTGGAGAATTTTGGATTTTGCATTTTCAGATTAGTGACGCTCTACCTCTACTATATATAAGGCATTTTTTATGGAATGATGCCAATGCCAAGGTATTAAAGGTATAATAAGGAACACAAATAATTTATATTGTCCTTATAGAAACATAGAATCCCAGGCTTTTGCTGTCAATAATCTATTTCTTCTTAAAACCTAGACTCTGGCATTGAAAGATGTCTTAATGTGTTGGAGACAACAGTGGGTAATGTCAGCTTTCCTCCCTCAGGAGTTCTCATAGTCTACTAGGACAGGCAGCCTAGTGCTCACATGATCACAATACAGTAATGTCACTACTAGGACAAAGGGTTCTAGAAGGTACTTTTGGAGAACAGAAGAATGAATCCACATGGTGAAGTAGCAGAGAGGTCAGGAAAGACTTAAAGACTGCTCTCAAAAGGGATAAAGAGTGAGGTACAAATAATGGCAGGAGCCTTCTGGTTAGAGGGGATTCAAAGGAAGGAGTGAGCGCCCTCAGGTCAGGACAGCAGGCAGGTGGGCGTGGCTGCAGCAGAACGTGCTAATTAGGAAAGGAAAGTCTCAGGACAGCAGGAGCAGGAAAGTGCCCAGAAGGAAGCGGGGCATGCCGTTTTGCTTCTTTTACTCATTTATTCCATAAATAACTACTGGAGGCCTAATGTTTGAGAGGCAGCTTGCGGAGGGATGGGGGCATGGTAATGAGCAGGGGCAGTGAGAGTCCTGCAGGTTCAGGAGGCTCGCACCCAGCTACTGTGGAGAAGGTGGAGACCAGAACCATAGGCATGATCCACCATGGCTACGCATCATGGCACCAGCGAGGACGGAGGCTTTCACTGCATCCTTGGGGAGCGACAAAAGGATTTCTGAAAGAAGAAAAGATTGACCAGATTTTAGTTTGAGAAGAAAAACTATCATGAAGGCCAAAGGAGGAAATAATTTCAAGGAAAAATGGATGTTGCTCATGTGTTAGATAAGGTTTAAAATATCTGCTGTGTTTACACAGCATTGGGTGGCCAATGAATATTTGCTTAGTTGTCAATGTATTTTATAGACATTTAAACACTTAATATTGATGATCTTCCAGGGCAGTTTAGATAGGAGATGATGATAGAAAGCAGGTTGTGATGTGGTGAGAAAGCACACATAGGGTTCAGTGGAAGCTCCGAATTTGGTCAATTAAGTCTACTAGAAGACATGGGAGACTTCACAGAGGAAGCACGTTTTGAACTAAAATCAAAGGTTAGAAGTATGGAGGAGACTGGCATTTTACCATATAATGAGGAATAGGAAATAAGCATATTTGATGACTTATTAGATATTTAGTTATAAATACAGAATTCAAAAGCCTAAATTATAAAAGGTAAGGTTTTTTTTTTTTTTTGGCCTCAATATCGGAAATGGTCTCATCTTCAGCTTTATATACATCCCCAGGCATCTGCCAATCATGTCTTGGCTCTGCTTAACCTCTGTGATAGCTTTGTCTCCAGGCAGGTCCTTCTTGCATGATGAGAAAAACAGTTCTCAACCGCTCCCGACTTCCATAGTTTTTACATCATGGGATCTACGAAAGGAGACATTTTGCTCAAAGCATCCATATTGATCTCCAGATCTCTAGAAAGGGCTGTTAACTGATGCTGTTCAACCATGTTCTCAAACCTGGGGCTTTGCAAGTAACTACCGACTATTCGATTCTGCTAATAGTGGTTCTCTGGACATAAAAACCTACGAATCAACAGTCCAGGAAGTGGAGTACAAAACGGGCATGGTGCCATGGTGGCAAGGGGGCTTATCAGTGACATTGTTTAGGATTACAAGGTATGATAATAAGCAGAAGCAGAGCCTTCTAATTTTTAAATTCTCTATAAGCAATGCATTCTTTTATTGCCCCTCTCAATTGGTACACAAACAAGTGAGATTTTCATTTCAACTTCTTTCATAGCAATTTTGACATTTTTGTTCTTTCAAGGGAGAAGGGTATATCATCTTGATTTTCTAGCATTTAAGTGAATGACAGTTATTACAGAAGATAAAGTTCTAAGAAAGGATGTAAAAATTAAGTTCTCAAATAACCTTTAGGGTTAGAATGACTTTAGAGAAGCAAAATTGTGCAGCAGAGAGAAACCCACTAAATTAGTATTAGAATCATCTGCTTTTGAAGACCATTTCTGGTCCTATATTTAGCAGTATATATTTCTCATCATATGGTAATTGGTAGACTCTTTGCCATTTTTTAGAAGTTTTAGATCAGTGAGCAGCTCTCTGTGGGAGACATTTCTTTGGATATTAAATGCTATTTCCTAAGACTTTAGGTCATATGCTGTCGACCTTCACTAGCTATAGTGAGGTTTGGACACAAAGCATTTAGTTTGTTGCTGGTAAGTATGGATTCTTTATGGTGCTGCTTATAATGCAGAGAGGGAAAAATCAGTCATTGTAATGACACAGAGGCAATGGACAGAGACTACAAAAGTCTCAAGCCCTGAGTTATAATTCAAATTCTGTTATTCAGCAGGTGTGACCCTGAGCAATTCATTTCACTACTTTCTGATGCAGGTTGTTGACCCGTTAAATAAAAATTGAATTCAATCATTGCCAAAATCCACTGTAGCCCTAACAGGATATGAAGTAGATACCAGGATTCAAAGTGGAGTCCAACATTAGCCCAATAGGAAATGGAAAAAATCCAGGGAACAAAAATGAACTAAGCAGTTATCTTTAAAATAATGACTTCACTGCTGACATGTTGTCAGAGCCAAGCCAACTGAGATGCAGCTGAACATTTCATATGTGTGCACCGTGTGCTCAGTCTTTCTCATGGGCTTCTTGTCTCTACTGAACATGTGATTTTTTTCTGCTCTAAGAAATACATGAAGCTGTTGGGGGAGGCTTGTGATTCTCTTCCCAGCCAGTGACCTAGTAAACCCACCTGCCGTCACAATGAGTCACATCCTCCACTTACCTTATGAATAATGAAAGCAATATTTTGACCTCAATCTGTTTCATTGTCATATTTTTCAAGTGGTTCTGCAATGCAGGTAAGGAAAGGGGGTGTTATACATTGACACCTTCAGGCTCCAAGAAATGGGAATATTTTGTGTGTGTGATGGCAGAATGTCCTATGATCAGGAAAACAAGGAGGAGCCAAAGGTCATTTTGCACCTGCCTTGCAAGACTGCTTGCCTGTGAAGCAGGTGGCATTTGCTTGGAACCTCAGCCTCTCCACTGTGCTCCTTTCTCTGCTCCCGTGACTCCCTCTAGCCTGCCACCGCAGTCACCCCATCTATAACCTTTTCCTTTTCTCTCTCTTTCCTATCTATGGGAACCATTCTATTTAGATTATTTGTGAGTATTAACATAAAAAATGCTCTAATTGTCAAATTATATCACACTATAGGTCCTGGTTTCAATTTTGAAAACATTTCAGGTACTTGCATTCCTGCTGCTTAAGTTAGAAATTACGTTCATTTGCAAATAGTAAAATCCCCAAGAATAGCTTTAAAAAGTTGAATTTTTGTTTAAATTTTAGATTCAGAGGCTACATGGGCAGGGTCGTTACACGGATATATTGCATAATGGGGAGGTTTGGGCTTCTTGTGTACCCATCACCCAGATAGTAAATACCATACCCAATATGTAATGTTTCAACCTTCACCTCCTCCCCCCACTTTTGGAGTCTCCAGTGTCTATTATTTTTATCTTTGCATTGATTTATTTCATCTTTCATCCATGTATACCCACTGTTCAGCTGCCATTTATAAGTGAGAATACATAATATTTGATTTTCTGTTTCTGACTTATTTTACTTAGGATAATGGCCTCCAGCTCCATGGAACACTACGCAGCCATAAAAAGATGAGATTGAAATTTTTTTTTCTCACCTATCTGGAAGTTGCCATCCACGGTTGGTGTGGTGGCTACATAATAGTACCCAAAATCTTTTCCCCCAGGCATCTGCAAAATGTAGTCGTTCCACTTCCAAATCCCCTTCCCCACCCCAAGTTCTCATTGGCTAGTATGGTTGTGCATGGAAAAGGATGCTGGGAAATGTAATTTTGTTACTAAAAAAAATTAAGGTGGGTGGATGTTGAGCAGGCATCTAATAGGCTGCTCTCATTGCCACAATACTAAAGATACCATCAACGTGGGATAGGCCCACTCTGGCAAGTTTGAATTTTAACAGGGATCAAACATATAAAATAATTACTTTGCAAATCACCATTCTGTATGTTAGATATCAGCCAGCTTGTAGTGTTGGCCCTTTTGGAGCTGTGGGACCTCCTCAAGGCCCTTGCTATCATACTGTATGGGCAGGTAATAACGATGGGACAATTGATAGTTACTCTAATTAGAAGTATTAGCCCTTGATTTGCTCAGCATATTTGACCATGGACAAAATAATTCTGACATGAAATAAAGATGTGATATTATATTGTTATAATAATGTTATCATCAAAATGTAGAATCATTAGAATACTGTAATGGTCCCTTGGACATTTCTACTTTTCTTTGACTATCGTCTGTTTTTGGTAGCTATATCCTATTGTTGCAGCCTAGAAGTGAGCTGAAAGGAAACCAAGGACAGGAGGTGAAGCCATTGATGTGAGTTCTTCTGCTTCTTTGTCCTTCTGCAGTCATTGGAAGGCATAAGGTGAACCCTGACCCTGACTCTGGTTCTTCTGCTTATGAGAACTCAGAGGACCCACAAACCACCTAGGGAGAAGGTTCTTTGGAGAGGCTTTGAGATAAGGGCACCGCTTTCTCTGTTTCTTTTCCAACTGGACCACCCACCCCTCACCACTGCACACTGAATGCTTCTCTTCTGGGGAAAAAGCTATTTTTCCTTAACCACTCAATAATTGCTGCGCTTGTGTCAGAGGCTGTTTCTAACTGGTTAACACAGTTTTTCATTTTCAGCAATTAACCTATTCTCATTTTTGTAGGATTATGGTTACTTTCCACTTGGTTCTTGATAGTCACAGTGAGTGGTGGTTTTAAAACTTAGCATCCAGCATTTCTGACTGATGTGGTGGATGCCCCGGGCTTGGAGACTAGGAAAAGTCCCCAAGCACTTGCATAAGTGAGTGCCACCTGCACAATAGAAAGAAGCGCAAGACTGCCTGTGAGCCCATGTTCGTGATTACCCTTGGAAGGTGTAAGGAGAACCGAACATGTCTTCTCATTCTGCTTTGGTACTATGTCATTTTCTCATATCATTGTGGAACTCAAGTACACGTCCCAATATGTGGAACTGATGTTTTTAACCTAGCCAACTTTGTGCAAAGAAACTTCATCACCAGGGAATTAGATACTTGAAGTTATTGGCATAATAATCTGTATAATTTTATAAAATATAATTTGCAAAATGGATTCTGCCATATTTTCCAATCAATGTTTTACATTTAATAATTGTAAATGTTCAGAAATTCTCAGAATATTATTTGCAGAGTATTGAGGCCAGGATTACACAAAGGACCCAGCCCTATGGGAGTCGATTTTATTAGCTAGTACAGATGTGTTAGCAGTGGAAGAGATCTGAGCTACCCCGAGTTACTGGTGGCAAATCTGTATGCGTCTGCAGCAACTTCAGTTCTTGCCTCCTCAGAAGAAAGAATTCGACTGAGGGGCATAGAGCAGAGAAAGAGATCAAGGCAAATTTCAGAGCAGGAGTGGAAGTTTATTTAAAAGGCCTGAGAACAGAAAAGAAAGGAAAGCTCACTTGGAAGAGATTCAAGAGGGCACGTGAAGGCTAAAGAGAGAAGATCAAGCACCCTGTTTAACAGTGATTCTAGGACTTTTAGAGACTCGCCTCTTCCCCATGATTCTTCCTTTAGGGTGGGCTACCTGCGTGCACAGTGCCCTCTTTGCCTTTGGGAAGTGAGCATGCGCCATGTTTTAGGAAGTTGTACGCATGCCCAACAGAGGCTTTCTTCCCTTTTTCAGTGGAGTGTACCTAACGATCCTATTTTTGTGTATTAATGTGCATGTTTCTTCTTCTTGGGACGGCTTTTAATTAATACTTGAATGTTAACGGGTGTGGACCATCAGGAAATGGCATCTCCCTGGCTCCGGCTGCCAATTTGTCACTTCTAGAGAGGCGATTTGATAATTGCCAAACCATTACCTGACATTTTTAGTGGGTGGGAGAAGAGCCCTCTCTTGCACTGCTCATGCTTAACCACCTGGAACAGATGGGTTTTCTTCCTGAGAATAGAAGTAGAAGACTTTCTAAATTGCTTACAGGAAAAAATAAACAGAAAGAACGAGAGGAAAAACAACCAATGTACTGGAACAATGAGGGTTAGTGAGACACAAAAGAAACATCAGAAAAAAGAATACATTCTTGTCTTCATTTATACTTTCAAATTCTCTTGATGGAATGGCATCAATGCATTCCACTAAAGCATTCAGTCGACATAATGTCAGTTGACATTAAATGTCATTTAATTATTTTTACTGAAGAACTAATGTGTTCAAGCAAATAGCTGAAATGGCAGGGATTTTTGTCTTCCATGTTTTGAGATATGTATTATAAACACTTTTCTATCTAGCTTTTAATTTTTTCCCTAAAGATAAATCTTCATTCTTTGATTCTTTCATTTCTCATGTGATTTAAAAAACCAACTTAGGTTTATGTACACCTGTGTATTAGCTGGCATTTTTCTTACAAATTGCTAAACTTAAGTAATATTGTATTAATTAAATTTATCTTCACAATTTATTGGTATCATTTGCAAAGGTTGAAAGAGCATTTATGACTTCATTTTTCAACTTGGCAAGTGCAGGGGGAAAAGAGGTCGAGTGTCCCGAATTAAAGAGCATATTGATAAAGCCAAAACAAAGTCTTAGGTCCCAGAGATCCCAATTTCTTGCCAAAATAAGTCTGTAAATTTTGTTTCCATCAGCATCATATCCAAGTTTTATTGAACCGTTACATTTCATTTTCCCTGATGTAATCACTGCACAGAAATAAAGGAGCTCAGGACTGTTTTGTCATCTTCTAATTATGAATTTGTGCACTTTAATCTTCAGTTGTCAATCAGCCAGTTTCTATCAGGACTCCCAGAATCTCACCATTTGTCTCCATTTCAAATTCTTTACTACTTTTCTTCAGTTTAATGAAAAGCCTCATTGCCATCATCTCCATTCTCCTCAACCCCATCCCCACCTCATCAGAATGGGTTTAGGGAACGTCTCATGACACATTTCTAAACACCTCTTTATTCTGGGTGGTAATGAGACACATAGAAATACCTTTTTATTCTTTTCTCGGTTCTGTCTTATCATCGTGGTCAACCAGACAGCAGATGTTCAAAACTGGAGAGGTGGCCATGTAGCCTGAGGCCTGCCAAGTGGAATGACAGAAGCCCAGTGCCTTCCTAGAAGGAGAGTTCCTGATGGCCCAAGGGTGGGATCAGGCTCAGTGTTGAAGGGGCACAGATATCTCTGTCCATCGCTAAAAACAGCAGGTGGTGAACAGCCAGGGTGAGTGGTGGGGACGTGTGCTGGATTGCTAACACATTCCTCCTAACGAGACACTTGGGGTCTCATGATTTCACTCTGCCATTTTGATTCTATGATTCTATTTTCAGTTCCTCAACAGTTATTCATTGTTCAAGCCTTACACACTTAAAAGGTTGTTTCAGAACCCATACTACTAACTAGTTTTCTATTTTTGTCTACAATTCTTTTGAAAATGTTTGAGATAAATTTCCATACAGTGAAAAGCAGAGATTTTAGGTGTACAATTAGGTGAGTGCTGACAAATATATATAATCCTGTAACCACACTCCTACCAAGGTATGGAATATTTTCATTATTCTAGAAAGTTTATTTGTGGCTCTTTCTCCTCAATTGCTCCCAAGAGGCAGCCCATGATCTGATTTTTGCCACCATACACTAATTTTTGATGTCCAAGAACTTCGTATAACTAGAACCATACAATGTGTGCTTCTGAATGTTTGGCTTCCTTTGCTGTATTCAATACTTTGACATGTATTTCTATATTTGAGTAGTCTGTTCCATGCTATAGCACTATTGTTTGACTCATTCTGCTACCAATAGACCCCTGGATCATGTCCAGAATTTGGCAATAATGAATAAAGCTGCTGTATATATTCTTATCTATATCATTTTAGGTGACATATATTTTTACTTTTATGGTTTTCCTCCACTGGTTAGAATCACTGGAATAGAAATGATGAGGACAGATATCCTTTCTTCATTCCTGATCTTAGGAAAAAACGGTTACATTTTATCCCATTAAATACGATGCTAACTGTATTTTTGAAAACTATGTTCATTGATTAGAGGAAATTTCCTTTTATTCTTTGTCAGCTGAGACATTTCATTATAAGTAAGACCTTTCATGGGTATTGATAAATGTTTTTCTTCATTTTAATTAATATAAATGGTATAGTTGATCTCATTTTGTTAATATGGTGAATTACACTGATATTCAGTTAATCTGCCTTGCATTTCTGGGATAAGACACATTTGGTCATGATGTATTGTACTTTTCATATATTTCTGGATTTTATTTTTCATATTTCGTTTTTGTTTGCTTGTTGGTTTTTGGCCAATGTTCAAGACAGATATTAGTCTACAATTTTTATTTCTTATAATGTCTTTGTCTGATTGTTGTTAGTTAATGCTGACATTTTAAAATGAATTGGCATGGGTTTCCTTCTCTAGTTTTTGAAATGTTACTCATATTTGTTTTCTAATATTTGGATTAATTTTTCAGTGAAACAATTCAGGCCTGGAATTTTCATTGTGGACAGGTTCTTGATAATGAGTTCAATTTGTATAATAGATAAAAGACTGTTCAGATTTTTTTTTCATCTTTAGTCAGTTTTGGTAAGTTGCATTTTTCAGGAGATTTGACTGTTTCACTATGTCGTGAAATTCACCTTTTAATGATTATATGGTTTGTAATAATATCTTATTATGATATTGGTAGTCTGGGGTCTTTTTTTGGCCTTTTTTTTAACCTTTAATCTATCAATCTTTGTATGTTGTCATTTTTCCAATTGTTTGCCTAATCTTTATTTCATTGTTTCTGATTTCATTTTTATAGATTTTTTTTCCTACTATTGACTTTGACTTTAATATGTGCATCTTTTTCTAGCTTCTTGAAGTGGAAACTTAGCTTTTTGATTCTAAATTTTTATTCAGTTTTCTAATATAAATATTTATAGCTATTAATTTCCCTGTAAACATTGTTTTAGAAGTATTTCACAGATACAGCTTATTGTACTTTGCATTATTTAGTTCCAAAGATTTTCTCCTTTTCATTGTGATTTCTTCATTGTTCCACGGATGATTTAGAAGCATGTTGCTTAAATTACAAATGTTTGAAAACTTTCTAGATATTTTTTCTAACGTATTTCTAATCAATTTTATGGTGACTGAAGAATATACTCTGTACAATTTAAAAAATAAGGTTCAGAATCCAGTCCCAAATCACTCACTGTTTAGTTCTCTTATGTAATGTTAGTCTTCTTTAATCTTGAATAATTTATTAGTCTTTGACATTTTTGATGAATACAGGCTAGATATTGAGTTCACTAACTTTTAATTTGGGATAGTCAGATGTTTTCTAATGAGAATATTCAAGGTATGTATTTGTAACTGAAATAATACAGAATAGGTGCTGTTTTTAGTACATTCTATCAGGAGGTATATAGTGCTGAATTGTCCCTTTTCCACCAATGATAATTTTTTATCATTTTTAAAAAGTTATATCTTCAATGTCTCTTGCTATAAGATATTGCTTTAACTTTGTGATTAATATGTATCTTGAAGGGAGATACTCTGAGACTAAATTAATAACACTCTTTTTCCTCAAATGTTTCTTACACTACTTTTAGTAGTCATTGATTATTTTTGTCCAAATAAATTATCCTAAGTTGATTGTCAAATAGTGCTTTTCTAATTCAATCATTATTTCTGAATTTATTCTTTGGGTTTCTACTATAAAGAAAAGGTTTTGCTTTTCTGCTATTAAGTTATTTATTTCAATATGGAATTATACAATCTTAATTTCAAATATGCCTTTTAGCCAGTGGAAGCCTCTTAAATCTGATTTCTGTGGTTTTTTACCTGTCCCCATTATTTTTCCATTGATTTCATTATTTATTAACAAAATGCTCTACTCTCATTTTTTATTTCCCATTTCCAGCCCTGGAATTAGTATTTCCTCCAGTTAGTCTTTCTTTCTTTTAGTGAAGATGGCGTTTAAAAACCAAGGTTTGGGCACTAGATATGCTCCTTGCTACTAGATGTTATTGCTTTTAGTTCCTCTCAGCAGATAGGAACCAGAGCCAGGAAACACACACACACACACACACACACACACACACACACACACACACACAGTGATATCAATTGTAAATGTATATATCAATATGTTCATTTGTATCTATGCCCATTGATATGGTTTGGCTGTGTCCCCACCCAAATCTCAATTTGAGTTTCTCTCCCAAAATTCCCACATGCTGTGGGAGAGACCCACAGGGAGGTAATTGAATCATGTTGGCCAGTCTTTCTCATGTTATTGTTGTGATAGTGAATAAGTCTCATGAGATCTGCTGGGTGTATCAGGAGTTTCCGCTTTTGTTTCTCCCTCATTTTTTCTCTTGCTGCCACCATGTAAGAAATCTCTTTTGCCTCCTGCCATGATTCTGAAGCCTCCCCAGTCAAGTGAAACTGTAGATTCAATTAAATCTCTTTTTGTTCGCAGTTTCAGATATGTCTTTATCAGCAGCATGAAAACGAACGAATACACTCATCTATTAACCCATAGGTGTACATTGATACCTCCAATTCCAATTTAATACAAAAGATTTATTCTCATCTCCTTCCTCTCTGTATTACCCTGTTCTCATACTGCTATAAAGAGCTGCCTGACACTGGGTAATTTATAAAGAAAAGAGGTTTAATTAACTCACGGTTCCAAATGACTTGAGAAGGCTTAGGAAACTTACAATCATAGTAAAAGGTGAAGGGGAAGGGGAAGCAAGGACCTTCTTCACATGGCCACAGGAGAGAGAAGTGCAAGCAGGGGAAATGCCAGATGCTTACAAAACCATCAGATCTCGTGAGAATCCACTATCAGGAGAGCAGCGTGGAAGAACCACCCCTATGATCACCTCCCGCCCTTGACACGTGGGGATTACAATTTGAGATGAGATTTGGGTGGGGAAACAGAGCAAAACCATTTCATCCCACCCTGACCCCTCCCAAATTTCATATCTTCAAATTTCAAAACACAATCATGCCTTCCCAACAGTCCCCCAAAGTCTTAACTTATTCAAGCATTAACCCAAAGTCTCATCTTAGCCAAAGGCAAGTCCCTTCCCGCTAGAAGCCTGTAAAATCAAAAGCAGGTTAGTTACTTCCAAGATCCAATGGGGGTACAGGCACTGGATAAATGCTCCTATTCCAAATGGGAGAAATAGATTAAAACAAAGGGGCTACCTACTATATATTTCAAAATAGCTAGAAGAGAATAATTTGAATGTTTCTTCTTTAAGCTTTTTAAGCTTTTTTTTTAGCATAAAGAAAAGACAAAGATCCCAATTACACTTACTTGATCTTTACAAATATATGAATGTATTAAATTATCACATGTCCCCACAAATGTGTACATCTATTATATCCCATAAAATAATAAAAATGATAAATGATTTAAATAAAAATCATAAATGTGAAAAAAACAACAAACAAACAAAAAATAACAAAGGGGCTACAGGCTCCATGCAAGTCTGAAATCTAGCAGGGCAGCCATCAAATCTTAAAGTTCTGAAATAAGCTCCTTTGACACCATGTCTCACATCCAGGGCACGCTGATGCAAGAGGTGGGCTCCCCAGCCTTGGGCACTTTCTATACCTGATGTTGAAAACAATAACTTCCTAGCCAAAATATATTTACTTATTTGCTATATCCTATAATCCAAAGAAAGGAGTATGAGTATTACTAACTCATACCACTGCAAAAGTGTACAAATCCCTAAGTAAGTAGAGTTCAACATTTGTTTACGTTTTTTTCTCTTTTCATCCTGAGGATATATAATAATAACAAAGTATCTAGAATTTACTTGGATCAGCTTTTTCCCCCTTTTCCATGTCATGATACCCCTCCTTTAGAATATAATTAGGTTTATTTCTGTTTGTGTTTTAGAATTATGATTGACTTTATTATATATTTTTGTATATATGATACATATCCACGTATGTGGATATCATTGCAACATCAAACTATGCAAAATCATATACTATTCTAGATGTTATCTTCTACACTTTTCTGACCCTACTTCCTATTTGTTTCTTGTTTATACATCCTGTGTTTTACGCAGGTGTGAGTAGTTATGTATTTATTTTCTTATTCCTCCTTATCATATAAAAGGTCACGAACCATGGATACTTACACTTTACTTTCACTTAATAATATACCTTGAAAATGACTTCACGTGAATTCATAGGGATGCTCCTCACTCATTTTAAGAGCTTCGGCATATACCCTTGTGTAGATATACTCTTTTTTCAACTCCTGTGAATGGCTATTTGGTTGTTGCTAATAATTGGCAATTATAAACAGTTTTGCAACGAATAACCTTGTGTATGTGTATATTTGCATTGAGGTGTATCTTCAAGGTAAACTACCAGAAGGAGGGCAGCTAACTAAGAAGATAAATGCTAAGTAGGCTTGCTGAACATTGCATGAACCAATTTCATTTCGATCAACAGCGCATGAAAGTGCCTGTTTTCCCAAAGTCTCAACAAAAAATGTGTTGTCATACTTTTTAATTTTTGACAATCTGATAGGTGAAAGTGGTTAATGGTATAGTTATTCTTATAAAATGTATAGCGGTTATAGTTGATATTTAATGGTTTGCCTACATTTTAATTGTATAGTTTGACTAATGTACACATCAGTGCAATCACCAGCATGCTCAAGTTAAAGAGCTTTTCTATTCCAAAATGTCCACTTGTGCCTCTTTGCAGTCTTCCTTTCTACCCCTGACAACTACCAGCATCTGGCATGCATTCTGCCATTGTAGACTAGTATTGCCAATTCTACAATTTCACGTAAGTAGAATCAGAGCATAGGTTTGGCTTTCCCTCAGCATAGTGCATCATGTTTTGACATTCATTCATGATGTTGAGTATTGGCTTTTTATTGCTGCAATGTATAAAATATATGGATATACTACAAATTGTTTATCCATTCACCTGATAAGGGACATTTGGGTTATTTTCAGTTTGGGGATACATTGATAAATTTGCTATGAACACTGATTTAAAAGTCTTTGTGTGAACATATGCCTTATTTTTCTTGATTAAATTTCTAGAAGTAGAATGTTTGGTTAATAGGTTATATAAATGTTCAACTTTATAAGAAATTGTCAAACTGCTTTCAAAAATATGTCTACCATTTTATACCCCCACAAGCAATGTGTAAGAGTTTCAGTTGCTTCACATCCCCATCAACACTATGTGTTGTCACTCTTCTTAATTTTAACCACTCTAGGGTGTATGTTGCATTATCTCATTAGGGTTTAATTTGTAATTTCTCTATGAGTAAAGATCTCGAACATTTTTCACATTCATATTGATCATCTTATATATATTTTCATATTAAATGGCTTCAAATATTTTGACTATCTTTATTGGATTGATGCCTTCTTATTAATGTGTTATAAGAATTCTCTTTATATTCTGGATATCATTATTTTGTCAGATAAATGTACTAAAAACATTTTTTATTTGTCTATGGCTTGAATTTTTATTTTCTGAGCACCATCTATGAAGATCAGAAGTTTTACATTTGAATTAAGTCTAATGTATTTTTTGTTGTTGTATCAATTCTGTTTCTGGTTTCATAGCATAGATGACTTCATGTATTGAGATTTTATTCCTGATCTTTTCTTCTATACATTTTATAGTTTTGGTCTTCGACCTTAAGTCTATGGTTTAGTTTATGTTCACTTTTGTTAAAAATCAATTGTCCATGGATGTGTGGGTCTATTTCAGAATTTTTTAATGTTTTCCAATGGTCAATGTGGACATAATGCAAAATTGCCCTGACTCCCAGGAAAGGTGAAGTAACATATATAATTATTTATGGATGTCCCCACTTTATAGTGGCGACTTCTCATGAAATTGGTCCACCTGAAAGACCAGAAATCAACCTGGTCACTCAGTAGTCAGTCACTGGACTGTCAGGTTTATGTATTACCTGAAGTACCCCGGACACTTCACTCCCAATTAGCATAGTAATTTGTATCTTACTTCGTTAAATTAATTTTTTCAGTACATTTTGAAAAGGGCCAGAAAGTGTTGGAATTAAAAAGGGTAGTGTGTCTTTAGTTAACACACAAGGGAGAAGAGCAAATTCTGACTCTGCTACTCACCGACTTTGTGAACTAAGCGAGTAATCTAGCTACCCTGAGCCTCAGTTTCCTTATTTAGAAAGTAGGGACAATAACAGTAAATATACACTATTTGGTATCTACTATCATATGATATCTATCCCATACTGAAATATTAGATATAAAACACTGAGTAGTGGTATATAATGATAACTAACATAATTTTTAATAAATTTGTATGAATAATATTTTTATTCTTTTACAATTCAAATGTTATGTCTTTTGAAAAATTTCCCAGTACCTTAAAATACCACCTCTGTGACACGTGCAAGGAGAAATACATACATCATCTTTGGGTGTTCACTGAACCACCTTTAAAAGAATCCCTTTTTATGCTTTCAGACATATCAAATTAACTTGGTGCCTGTAACATCTTAATTAGTTCTGCATTGAAAATCCAACTTCAGACTTCACAGTGGAAATGTAACTCATGGAGAGAAATTGATATTTACATGCTCAGAGTTAAGCAAAACCAGGTTTCATATCACCAGGCGCATCAACTTAGTGCTAAGACCAAGAGATCTGTGCTAATCACTGTTGCCCTTTTAATTGATAACGGCAACTAAAGTTAATGATTCTCAGCTTTTCAAACAAACCGCTGCCTTTGTTTCTGAGTAATTTCTTGATGCACAGTAAATGGCTAGCAAAATTCCATGCATTTGATTTGAAAGACAATGTGATTATGTACACACGATTTATTTAAAAAGAAATCATTACTATTAAAACATTTTCATGAATCAGAAAAAGAAAGGTTTCTGTGTGGGAAAGGATAAACATTTATATTAACTAGAACATTTTTTAGCTTACTTCAACAATAAACTAATTTTATTTGTTTTTACTCTACTGGATGGATTAGCCTGCAATTTCAACTAATGGTCTACTAACTTTATGGAGACTAGTAAACCCTGTGCTTAATTAACACTGTCTTTGACCTTGCCAATAGTAAGTTTATGTTACAGAAACATGCTAAATAATTTCAGGGCCTTTAATTCCTGGGGAAATGACCTAAGAACATATTATAATAGATGAATTTAGAAAAATTAAGAACGTTGTCCAAAAAATAAATTTTTCCAAAGGCCTGACTTCTAGGAAAGTGTGGTATTAATTGTACAACAGATACTAGTATTTCTTCAGTTCTAGGTCACATCGTCCACTCACATGTTGGCATTCTGGTTTCTAGATCAATCTCGCAGGAATTGGCCATAATGAATCATTTTGATCACCTGGGAATAGGCAGATAAAAAACAGCCTGGCCTTCCTATCCTGCAACAAACAGTGGGGAGTCCTGGGCTGTGAAATCTGTGTTAAAATTATAATCAATTCACTCCCTGCAGGCTTCGCTTTGGCTGAGGTTCTGGCAGGGCTGCCGTCTCCAAGGACTTGCGAGGTTCTCAGCAGGAAGGCCTGTGAGGTTTCCTTCATGGAGACACTCCTGTCCCTGATGACTGCAGGTTGTTTCTTGAAGAGCTGTATTTACTTTGACTGTAAGAATAGATATCACACAGTTTACTCGCAATAAGAGATTCGGACTTCACGTACTCAACCAAATACTCTTGAAGAAAAGATTTATTATTTGTCCTCATTTTGCTCACCAAGATCTGGGATTTACTCTCCTTAAATTCCTTAAGTTATTCACTGTTTACTAAATTTTCACCTTGTGGAGAGTGATACAGCTTTGAGAGTAATGTGTTCATCTCAAGTCCAAAGGGCATTATAGGCCCAGATACTTGGGAGGCTGAGGCAGGAGAATTGCTTGAGGCAGAGGTTGCAGTGCGCCAAGATCGGGCCACTGCACTCCAGCCTGGGCAACAGAGCGAGAGTCTCCCCAAAAAACAACAAAAAAAACAAAAGCAAACAAACACCACAAAGGGCATTATAAAAACAAAAGTAGTTTTTTTTAAATTCCAAAATAGCAATTTTCTATGCCAATGCGCATTGGCAGGATGAAGCTGCTTCGGGGATGATGATCCATGAACCTCCTGAGGACAGGCACGTGGAATTTTATTTTAAAACCTCCTTAGTCATTAGTGTGACCATTATTCAGGCCTGCAGAACCCTCCAGCATCTGATTCCTGCTCCTCTCCTAGACTTCTTGTCAATCACTCCCAAGTTCTCAGGTTTTCTTTCAGCTTCATAAAGCACTTTATAGAAACTGCAATCTAGGGCTAATAATTCCGTATTATAATTTCATGGGGTGCCAATACATCATCCTCATAAAACAAATCGTCGTCCTCATCATTGCGATCTACTGAATGCTTGTGCTCCCACCAATGATACATGTTGAAAACACCATTGTGATGGTGTTACACAGTGGGGATTTCTGAGAAGTTATCAGATCTTGAGGATAGAACCCTCATGAATAGGACTTGTGCCCTTATAAATAAAGACTCCAGAGAGCCCTCTCACCCTCTTTCCACCATATGAAGACACAGTTGTATGTCAGCTGTCTCCAACCCAGAAGAGGGTCACCCCAGACCCCAACCATGCTGGCACCTTGATCTTGGACATCCAGCCCCCAAAACTGTGTGGAATAAACTTCTGTTGTTTATAAGCCACTCTACCTGTAGTATTTTGTGAGCAGTCTAAGCTGACTAAGACATGACTAAATGGGATGCCAGGCTTTATCACTTAAGCAATTAAAAATTGTTAATTAAAAAAAAATAAGCCAGGGACTATCAATAGGAAAGAGGCTAAGAGCATGTGTCAGAGGAACAGGAGCAGCTACAACAAATAAGGCCCAAGGTGTCCATGGTGCAGCACAACAGGAATTTCTACTCACTCATCTGGAAGTCCATGGTGGATTGTCCTAGTCAGACCAAGTCCATGGTGGATTTTCCTAGTCAGACCGCAGTGATTTAGAGTCTAAGACTCCTTAAATCTTGCACTTTTATTACCACCAAGAGCCTTGCCACCAACCAAAAAAGAAAGAGAGGGTAAAGAATACATGTCAACTTTGTCTTGCCTTGCTTGTCAGTGGCAAATATGCTTCTGCTCATGGGCATGGTGGCAAGAACTATGCTCATGGCCTTCCCTGGATGTAGAGGAGAGGGGCAGGGAACTCTCACCCTGGCTACTGCCAGTGCTTTCCTGTGACAACTCTGCACTCTGGGAAGAAGCATTTGAATGTTGGTAGTGTCCGTGTTGTCATCCTGTAGCAGAGATATCTGTTTGCACTCTTCTTCCCATGCTGTGTATTCTAACCCATCCCCCAGAAAGACAAGAAAATGTCCTACCCAGTCAGTACATGGAACTGAAGGTCTAAGACCTCTGGCTGATGGTCAGTACTCACCACAAGACCCAACTGTGGCTTCTCAGCATCTAGAAATCAATATCCCGGTAGACCAGTTGTCTGTGCCTTCCGTCCAACAGCAGTGCTGTGGGATGGGGACACGTTAATTCCAACACGGTCTCAAGGACAGAAAAGAATAAAGAGAGAACACCACACACTGGGGACTATTGGAAGGTGGAGGTTGGGAGCAGAGAGAGAATCGGGAGAAACAACTTATGGGTACTAGGCTTAATGCCTGGGTGACCAAATAATCTTTACAACAACCCCCACCCCTGACACAAATTTACCTATACAACAAACCTGCACATCTACCCCTGAACTTAAAAATCTTTTTAAAAACTTAAAAACAATTGTAAAACAATACGATTTTAAAAATAAAAATATAAAGAAAAATAGAGGAAGACAAGTGCACTCACTGGTCCATAGCATTTAAGAGCTAATGCTATATATCCTTGTCAAAACTCACTAAATTCTGTAATAAAAGGGTGAATTTTACCCTATGTAGATTATACCTTAATTTGTAATTTGTATACCTTAATTTTTAGAATTTTGTATCTTAATTCTTAAAATTGAGGATGGAAGAACTAAAACAGGGATAGAGAACTGTTTATTGGTGTGGAAATCTATAGGTATGTCTTACTTCCAGTGGGTCAATTAACATTTTTATTGTTTTTATATATAGCAGTTAGGCCATCTCCTCTGCTATGTGGACTTTGGCTTTTTCTCTGAGATGGGAAATCACTGGGTCATTTGGAGTAATGGAGGAGTGTGGTCACACCTGTTTTCACCCATTGGGTGCTGGATTGAGACCAAAGGGCAGGGGTAAGAGAGCAGCTGACAGGATCCTGCACCAGCCCCGCGGGTTACCCCAACCCATCTGGACCGAGCATGTTTTATAATGATAAGCAGTTAGGATGTTTGTTCACTTACCCATCTTCCAATTCTAAATTTCAGCAAGTAACTGCATCCTTGGTTGTCTTCACTTTATCTTTATTGATACCATTTGGTCTTTGTATTTGCAGATTAATTTATGAAGATGCTTAGGGAAGAAAAGACTAAAAGAATGGCTTGAACAGACGCGCACTGAATCAATGAAATGCACTTATTCTGAAAGATCATAGATATATTTTGCTTAGTTTATGGCGTCTACTCATTTCTTAACTCACATGAGAAATCTGAACACTAAAATTGTTTTGATTTTCACACAGTCAGATATCAGATTGCAAGGAAGTGAGTGATAGACTTTTTCCTAACTGTTATATATAAAAATATAAAAAATTAAATTGACTTATTGGAAGTAAGACAATATATCTATAGATCCCCATGTCGATGAACATTTCTCCCTGTTTTATGTTTCTTTCTACCCCCCCAATTCAAAAAAAATTAAGGTCTAAAATTTTAAAAATTAAGGTATAATTTACATAGCATGAAAGTCACCTTTTTAGTACAGAATTTAGTGAATTTTGGCAAAGATATACAGGCATACTACCACTACAATAAATCTTTTGAACAGTTCCATTATTCTAAAATATTTCCCTGTGTCCCCTGGGGTCAACCCTTCATCCAGCCCACAGCCCCTGCCAACAACTGACTGATCTGTTTTCTGTCTCTATAGTTTACTTTTTCAAGAATAATTCAGCATTTAGCTGACGTGTGGATTTTTCTTTTCAGTTTGTAAGTTTTTGCTTCATTTATTGTCAACCTCTGTTTTAAGATTCACCTATTTGTGCATGTGTTATTTTTGTAAATGGGCCTTATATTTTAGAAGAGTTTTAGGTTTGCAGCAAAACTGAGTGGAAGATACAAGCTCTCTTATGCTCCCCACCCTCACACATGTAACATCCCTCTCTATCAACCACTCTGTCTACAGTCGTACTTCTCTTACAAACGACAACCCTGTACTGACACATTGTTATCACCCAAAGTCCAGAGTTCACTCCCGGTGCTGTACATATTCTATGGCAGCAGTCCTCAAACTTTTTGGTGGGACTGGTTTTGTGGAAGGCAATTTTTCTACGGACCAAAGAGGGTGGGGGGATGGTTTGGGGATGACTCAAGTGCATTACCTTTATTGTTCCCTGTATTTACATCATTTCTACATTATGATATATATTTAAATACAACTCACCATATTGTAGAATCAGTGGGAGCCCTGACTTTGTTTTCCTGCAACTAGACAGTTCCATCTGGAGGTGATGGGAGACAGTGACAGATCATCAGGCATTAGATTCTCATAAGGAGCACACGACCCAGATCCCTTGCATGCGCAGTTTGCAATAGGGTTAGTGCTCCAATGAGAATCTAATGCCATAGCTCATCTGACAGGAGGAGGAGCTCAGGTGGTAATCCTAGCGGTGGGGAGCGGCTATACATACAGATGAAGTTAGCTTGCTTGCCACTCACTTCCTGCTGTGCTACCTGGTTCCTAACAGGTATTGGTTCATGGCCCAGGGGTTGAGGACCCCTGTTCTATGAGTTTTCAGAAGCAGTGGCGTTATCAACCCTTAGAATTTCATATAGAAGAGTTCCACTGCTCCCAAGTCCTCTATGCCCTACCTGTGCATTCTCTGCTCCCCTGCTCACCCTAACACCTGGCAACCAGAGATCCTTTCACTATCTCCACAGTTTTTCCTTTCCAGAGTGTCATATACAACTATGTGCTGCATAATGATGTTTTGGTCAATCACAGACTACACATACTACAGTGGTCCCATAAGATTATAATGGAGCGAAGGTTCTTATCACCCAGTGATGTCTTGACCCTGAGTAGGCCTAGACTATAATGTGCGTTTGTGTCTTAGTTTTTAACAAAAAAGCTTAAAGAATAAAACATATCAATAAAAAACTTAAAAATAGAAAAAAGCTTATAGAATAAGTATATAAAGAAGGAATTTTTTGTACCGCTCTATGATGTGTTTTTGTTTTCAGCTTTGTTATTACAAAAGAGTATAAAAGGCCAGGCACGGTGGCTCAAGCCTGTAATCCCAGCACTTTGGGAGGCCGAGATGGGTGGATCACGAGGTCAGGAGATCGAGACCGTCCTGGCTAACACGGAGAAACCCCATCGCTACTAAAAAATACAAAAAAAAAAAAAAAAAAAACTAGCCGGGCGAGGTGGTGGGCGCCTGTAGTCCCAGCTACTCAGGAGGCTGAGGCAGGAGAATGGCGTGAACCCGGGAGGCGGAGCTTGCAGTGAGCCGAGATCGCGCCACTGGACTCCAGCCCGGGTGACAGAGCGAGACTCCGTCTCAAAAAAAAAAAAAAAGTGTAAAAGTTTAAAAAATTATAGCATATGTATAGGAAGCACATTACAGTAAGCTAAGGCTAAATTATTGAAGAAAATTTTTAAAATAAATTTATTGTAGCCTACATGTGCAGTTTTTTAAATCTATAGTAGCGTACACTAATGTTCTAGGCCTCACATTCACACCACTCATTCACTGACTCGCCCAGAGCAACATTCAGTCCTACAAGCTCCTTCATGATACATGCCCAATACAGATGAACCGTGTTTTAGATTTTATACCATATTTTTACTGCAACTTTTCTATGATTAGATACAAAGATGCTTATCATCATGTTACAATTGACTCCAGTATTCAGTATGGTCACATGCTGCACAGGTTTGCAGCCTAAGAGCAATAGGCTACACCATAAAGCTAAGTTGTTTAGTCGGCTGCACCACCTAGGTTTGTTTGAGTACACTCTGTGGTGTTCACACAGTGACAAAATCAGACAAAATCAGGTGTTGATGCATTTCTCAGAATGTATCCCCATTGTTAAATGACACATGACTGTAATTGAAATCACACAGTATATAACCTTTCCAGCTTGCCTTCTTTCACTTCATAAGATAAATTGAAAGTTCTTTGATGTCTTTACACGGCTCAATAGCTCATTTCTTTTTAGCACTGAATAAGATTCCATGATGTGGATGTATTACAGTTTATTTATCCACTCACCTACTGAAGGACACCTTAGTTGCTTCCAAGTTTTGACAATTGTGAATAAAGCTGCATTAAACATTTGTGTGCTGGTTTTTGTGTGGACATATGCTTTCAGTTCATTTAGGTAAATACTAAGGAGAATGATTGTTGGATCATATACAAGAGTATGGTTAGTTTTGTGAGAAACTGGCAGACTGTCTTCTGAAGTCGCTGCACCATTTTGAATTCCCACCAGCAATGGATGAGAGTTCCTGTTGCTCCACGTTCTCTCCAGTATTTGGTATTGTCAGCATTTTGTATTTGGACCATTCTAATATGTGGGTAATGTTTTAATTTGCAATTTCCTAATGACATATATTAAGCATTTTTTCATATGCTTATTTGACACATATTATCTTCTTGGCTTGAGGTGTCTGTTCAGGTCTTTTTCTTATTAGAAAATTAGGATATTTTTATTGCTGAATTTTAAAAAGTTCTTTGTATATTTTGGATAACCACTTTATCAGACAGACATTTTACAAATATTTTCTTTTTGTTTGTGACTTATCTTCCTTATCTTTTAACGTTCTTGACAGTGTCTTTTGCAGACTTTTAAATTTTAATTAAGTCCAGGTTATAAAGTATTTATTTTGTGATTCATGCCTTCGGTACTATATCTAAAAGTAATCACCATAACCAAGGTCATGTAGATATTTTCCTATTATTGTCTACGAATTTAAAAGTTTTGTGGGAGGAGTAAAGTTTTTTTTTTTTCTTTGCATGTGGATTTCCAGTTTTTCCAGCCCTTTGTCTTGAAAAGACTACCTTATTTTCTCCACTGCATTATCTTTGCCCTTTGGTCAAAGATTATTTGACCATATTTATGTGAGTTTGTTTTGGGGCTCTCAATTCTGTCCTATTGAACTATTTATCTATAGTTTCACCATAACCACACTGTCTTGATTAGTGCAGTTTTATAGTAAGTCTTGAAGTCAGGTAGTACCAATCTTTTGACTTTGTTCTTCCTCAACATTGTGTTGGTTATTCAGGGTCTATTTTCTCTCGAAATAAAACTCATAATCAGTTTCTTAATATCCACAAAGTAATTTGCTGACATTTTCATTGAGGTTGCATTGAATCTATACATCAAATTGGTAAGAATTGATATATTGAAAATATTGACTCTTCCTATTTCTGAATATGAAATAGTTCTCCATTTATGTATTTTTTCTTTGATTTCTGTCATCAGAATTTTGTAGTTTTGCTCATGTGTGTCTTGCACATGTTTGGTTCAATTTATACCTAATTATTTCATACTTTTTTGGTGCCAATGTAAGTGGTATCATGTTTTAAATTTCAAATTTCAATTGTTCATTGCTGGTATAAAGGGCAGGGAATGTTTTTGTATATTAACCTTGTATCCTGAAACCTTGCTATAGTCACTTACTGGTTTAGAAACGTGGTGTTGTTGATTCTTTTGGATTTTCCACATCAACAATCATGTCATTTAAGACTAAAGGCAGTTTTATCTCTTCCTTTCTAAGTGCATATATTTTCTTTTCTCTTCTTGTATTGTCTTTTTGCATTAACCAAGACTTCCAGTGGCAATGAAAAGGAGTAGTGAGAGGGGACATCCTTAACATCATTCCTTATCTCAATGAGAAACTTCTAGTTTCTCACCATTAAGTATGATGTTAACTATAAGATTTTTTGTAGCTATTATTTATCAATTTGAAGAAGTTTTCTTCTATTCTTAATTTGCTGAGAGTTTTTATCATAAATGGGTGTTGAATTTTGTCAAGTACTTTTTCTGCATCTATTGATAAGTTAATATAATTTTTCTTCTTTAGTCTGTGGATGTAATGAATTGCATTAGTTTATTTTCTAACGTTGACCTAGCCCTGTACACCTGAGATAAATCCCACTTGGTTGTAGTATATAATTCTTTATGAATATTGTTGGATTTGATTTGCTAATATTTTGTTAAAGATTTTTGCCTCTATATTCATGAGAGATGTTAGTTCCAGTAATGTCTTTATCTGGTTTTGGTATTAGGGTAATACTGGCCTCACAGAATGACCTAGGAAGTATTCCCTCTACCTCTATCTTCTGGAAGAGATTGTAGAGAACTGATAGAATTTCTTCCTTAGATGTTTGCTAGAATTCACAAGTGAACCCATTTGGGTCTGATACTTTCTATATTTAAGGGTAAATAATAATTATTAATTTAATTAAAAAATAAACATGGCATATTCGCATTCACATTATCTACTTGTTCTTGTGTGAGTTTTCACAAATTTTATATATATATATAAATATATATATATAAATAAATAAATATATATAATTTTTTTTTTTTTAGACGGAGTCTCACTCTGTCACCCAGGCTGGAGTGCAGTGGCAGGATCTCTGCTCACTGCAAGTTCCACCTCCTGGGTTCATGCCATTCTCCCGCCTCAGCCTCCCGAGTAGCTGGGACTACAGTCACCCGCCACCACGTCCGGCTAATTTTTTTGTATTTTTTTAGTAGAGACGGGGTTTCACCATGTTAGACAGAATTGTCTGGGTCTCCTGACCTTTTGATCTGCCCGCCTCGGCCTCCCAAAGTGCTGGGATTACAGATCTGAGCCACGGTGCCTCACCATTATATTTTTTAAGGATTGGTTCATTTCATCTGTGTCACCAGATTTGTAGACACACAAAGTTGTTAAGGCATTTTTTATTATCCTTTTACTGTCATTGGATCTGTAGTGATAGTTTTTATTTTTGATATTATAAATTTGTGTCTTTGCCATTTTTTCTTAGTAGCCTTGCTAGTGGTTTATTGATTTTATTAATATTTTCATAGAACCAGGTTTTGATTTTGTTGATTTTCTCTAGTAATTTCATTATTCCAATATCATTTATTTCTACCCTAATTTTTATTATTCCTTTTCTTCTGCTTACTTTGGATTTAATTTGCTCTTCTTGTTCTGGTTTCCTAAAGTGGAAGCAGAGCTCATTAATTTTATATCTTACCTCATTTCCAATATATACATTAAATTACTTAAATTTCCCTCTAAGCACTACTTGAGCTATATACCACAAATTTTGCTAAGTGTATCTCATTTTGATTTAACTAAAAAAACAATTAACTTCTCTTGAGACTTCTCCTTTGACCTATTTGTTATTTAGAAATGTGTTGTTTAATCTCCATCAATTTTGGGATTTTCCAACTATCTTTCTGTCATTGATTTATAGTATAATTTCACTGAGTTCTGAAAGCAGGCATTATATGATTTCTATTTTAAATGTGTTAAGATGCATTTCATGATCCTAAATTTGGTCCATCTCAATAAGTATTCCATGTGGGTTTAAGAAGAATGTGTAGTCTGCTGTTGTTAGATGAAGTCGTCTATAGATGTCAATTACATCCAATTGATTGACGGTGTTGTTCAATTCAATGATGTCCTAATACTGATTTTATGCTGACTGGATCGGTCTACTTCTGATAGAGCAGATGTTGAAATCTCCAATTATTATTGTGGGTTAATCTATCTCTCTTTCCAGTTCTATCAGGTTTTACCTCATGTATTTTGATGCTGTGAAGTTAGGTGCATACATATTAAGAACTGGAATTTCTACTTCTAGAATTGACCACTTTATCGTGAGGTAATGCCTCTCTCTGTTCCCCATAACTTTCCTTGCTCTGAAGTATGCTTTGTCTGAAATTAACACCGCTAATTCTGCTTGCTTTTAATTGGTGCTAGCTTAGTCTATGTTTCGCCATCCATTTACTTTTAATCCACATATGTCTTTATATTTAAAGTGGGTTTATTAAAGACAAAAGATACTTGGGTCTTAAATCCATTCTAAAAATTGTTATACTTTAATCTGTATATTTGGAACACTGACCCTCAAAGTGATTATTTATGTATTTGTACTAATATCCACTATACTTGTTATTCTATTTGTTGAACTTGTTTTTTGTTCTTTCACTCTTTTGTTTTTTATAATTTTAGTTGAGAATTTATATTATTATTTATGATCAATATTTTCTCCTTTCTTAGTAAATTAATTTTAATTTTGTACTGGTTGCTCTAGAGTTTGTAATATACATTTATGACTAATCCAAGTCCACTTTCAACTGATATTACACCACTTAATGGGTAGTGCACCATCTTTTAGTAGCAAAATGATATTAATGTCTTCCTCTTGCCTTTTGTATTATTGCTGCCCATTTAGTTATGTATAAGCAAACACACACACACACGAGCACACATAATTGAATGTTTCCTTGCCATTTTTTTAACAATCTGTTATCTGTTAAATAAATTAAGAATAACAAACATTTTTATTTACCTTCACTTACATCTTCTTCAATGCTTCTTTTTCTTTAAATCTGAGTTTATGAATGTAGAGAATAACCTATATGTGGTGGTCCATTTTCAATAATAAGTGCTTTAGTATAAGTTTAAGCAGGCTTCATGGAAATAAAGAAATAAAGAAGCAGAATGTACTGAGCTATGAGCCACCACCCTGCCTTTCTGCTTTCTCTTTCACTCAGTGGCCAGGCACCTATCAGTCAGGCTCTCCCGTTTAAGTCCTCTCATTCTCTGTAGGGAATATAAATCACTCCTCTTGTCTCAAAACGGGGGGCGGGGGGGGGTTTCAATGAACCCATGGGGGAGCTTTCAACCTGCACCCACGTCCTAAATGTCACCGGTAAGCCAGACTGTGGCAACTACTCTGCTCTTCATATACCCTGAGGCAGATGTCTGGGAGTACTGTGGGACACGGAACCTCTGTTAACTTGTTATCGTCCAATTGAACCGGAACTTGTGCTTTAGTGCAATTGGCTATTCCCTTCACCTTGACATTCCGTAGTAGGATGCCTAAAAACACACATGGTCATTGAGACCAAATAAATCTAACAAGTTCTTTTGACCCCAATGTATATACTGATTCCATAGCCGTCCCTAGGAGAATCCCTAACACATTTAAGGCTCAAAACCAAATACCCGCTGGATTTAAGTCAGCAATCTTCTGGTGGTCAACTATTAACAAAAATATAAACTGGATCAATTACATCTATTACGATCAGAAAAGATTCAACAATTACACTCAAGATGCCCTTCAGGGTATAGCCAGCCAACTAAATGCCACCAGACAA
This sequence comes from Macaca fascicularis, assembly GCF_037993035.2. Lineage (NCBI taxonomy): Eukaryota > Metazoa > Chordata > Mammalia > Primates > Cercopithecidae > Macaca > Macaca fascicularis. The sequence goes on from NC_088378.1 coordinate 6,074,288, forward strand.
ATGCCGTGGGAAAACAAAATTGCACTGAATATTGTATTAGCAGTAAAAGGTAGTGTATGTTGTACATTCATTCCCAACAATACTGCCCCAGATGAAACCATTACAAAGGCACTACAAGAACTAACAAGTCTGGCCAATAAGATGGCAAAAAAAATGCAGGAATAAATATCACTTTTACTGATTGGCTAAAAGGTTGGTTTAAAAAGTGGAAAGGAATGGTAGCTTCATTTCTTACATCGCTTGTAACTGTGACAGGGGTTTTAACAGCCATAGGATGTTGTATCATTCCCTGAGTGAGGGGATTAACACTAAAGTTAATTAAAACAGCTATCAGTAAACAAATTCCCCTAACGACCCAACAAAATAACCTACTATTATTAGAAACTAAATTAAACTCCTCCTCCTATGAAAAAGAAAGTAAACTTCTGGAACAGTTTAAAAAACAAAATAATTTAAGTGAAAATAAGACCAAGAAGGGAAAAAACCAAAGAGGAGGGAATTGTAGAGAATAACCTATATGTGGTTGTCCATTTTCAATTCTAAGTGCTTTAGAGTAAGTTTAAGCAGGTGTCATGGAAATAAAGAAATAAAGAAGCAGAATGTACTGGGCCATGAGCCACCTCCTCCCTTGTTCTTGCTTTCCCTGTCACTCAGCAGCCAGGCGCCTATCGGTTGGCTTCACCCCCCTTAAGTACCCCTTCCCCACCCCAGGAAAGAATTTAGTTTAGGCTAGCTTGCAACATAGATAATTGCACCCTTACTTATCAGCTAAGTGCAGCCATTAGGGCCATAAGGCAAATGTTTAAAGAGTCCTGAGACAGTCACAATGCATTATGGGCTGCAATAAAGTGCAGCAAAAACACCCTAAAGAACATACTTTAAGCCTTAACCCAACTACCAATAGACAACGTCCAGGAAGACGGTAACCCCATAGTATTCAGCCAATGAGGAACTGGGGGAGGAACTTGTGCACTGAGGCAGAAATTCCTTGTTGAAACCGTTTGTAAGACTGCCATTGAAGTCTCGCTTCTGCTGTTCTCTGTGTCTCCGAGCGTATTCTTTGGGTTTGGATGGGTGAGTTTGTTTCTCACGGGACCTATATCATTTTCCTTCTCCGTGAATAATTTCTTTTAACTATTCTTGTAAGGCAGGTTTGCTGGCAAAATCTTCCCTAAATTTTTGCTTCTCTGGGAAGTCTTTATTTCTTCTTCGCTTTTGGAGGATAATGTGTAGGGTACAGAATTCTACCTTGGTGTTATTTTTCTCTCACACTTTAAATATTTCACTTCGCTGTCTTCTTGCTGCATGGTGTCTGTGGAAAAGTTGGTTGTATGTAATTCTCGTCTTTGCTCCTCTAGAGGCTAAAGTATTTTTTCCCTGTGTTTTTCAGTATTTTTTCTTTACCTTTTATTTTCTGAAGTTTGACTGAAGTGTATTTTTTTATTTTTTTTCTTTTGAGAGGGAGTCTCACTCTGTCGCCCAGGCTGGAGTGCAATGATGCGCTCTCGGCTCACTGCAACCTACGCCTCCTGGGTTCAAGGAATTCTCCTGTCTCAGCCTCCCAAGTGGCCTAGTATTACAAGCCTGTGCCGTCACGCCCGGCTAACGTTTGTAATTTTAGTAGAGACGGGTTTTTGCCATGTTGCCAACTCCTGACCTCAAGCGATCCCCCCGCCTCAGCCTCCCAGCGTTCTGACTACCGTGTCTTGATGTGGCTTTTTTTGGGGGGGCGGCATTTATCCTGCCTGGCACTCTCTGAGCTTACCATCTGAGGTCTGCTGTTTGAGAGTAACTTGAATTAAATTCTCAGTTATTGCTTCAAATATTTCTTCTATTCCTTTCTCTATTTCTATCCCTTCTAGTGTTCCCATTACACATAGTTAAACCTTTCACAGTCGTCCCATACTTGCCGTATATTCAGCCCTTTTGTTTCAGTCCTTCCTTTCTCTTTGCTTTTCAATTTTGAAAGTTTCTGATGCCGTATACCCAAGTGCAAAATTCTTTCTTCATCCATGGCTGGTCTACTAATGACCCTATCAAAAACATTCTTCGTTTCTGTTTCTGTGTTTCTCTCCGGTGTTTCCTTTTGACTCTTTCTTAGAATTTCCATGCCCTTGATAACATGATGCATTTGTTCTTGCATGCTGTCTGAGTTGTCCATTAGAGCCCTTGACAGATTATTCATAGTTGTTTTAAGTTCCCAGTTTGAAAATTCCAAAATCCCTTTGATATTTGGGTCTGGTTCAGTTGTTTGCTCTGTCTTTTCAACCTGTGTTTTTCTCATTTTGGTATGCTTTGCCATATTTTCTGATAAGTGTACATGATATAATGGATTTTTAAAAAACTGCAGGCCTGTAGCTGTGTGGTGGTGGGTCAGGACTGTAAAGCTCTGTGAGTAGGTCGTAGCGTTTTAGCAAGATTGGGCCTCTGCACTATGAACTTTGCCTCCCTTAAGTGGGACAGGATGGCTAGCGTGGGCTGAAATTAGGTACTTCCATTCTCCCAGATATGAAAAATCCTGTAGGTTGGGCTCTGGTTATGTGGTTTCTCCTGCTAGGAAGAACTGGGTGCTCTAGTATATTTCAAGTGATTTCTGTCCCCCTACCCCTGCCAGCAGCATAAGAAGATTTTTTCTTATGTGATCCTCACTGTGAAAACTTGGCAGAGCTCCTGGAGCTAAGACTCACAAAAGTGTGGGATCCCTGAATGACTGGGTCCCCCTGGTGTTTTTCACTCTCAGACTTGTTCACACTGCGCCTGCAGCCACGTGCCAGTGTCCATTCAGGTTTCCCCACCCTGCCACTGGTTTTGTGGGGGTTCTGCTCTGGTCCGTTGTCATTTTCTCATCTGCCTGTAGGTCTCTCCAATGTGGGGTAGTGGTTTGCCCTGTGGCCTTGTTTCTCTGACAGTAAGAAGCATTCTTGATTTTTCAGTTTGTTCGGTTTTTTACTAGATTTCCAAACTACTTACATGAAAGATCAGACTTTTCTGAATTTAGTATATTAATAAGAAAATATTTAGTATTAATAAGGCTCTCCATTACTTTAGTGAGCCAAGATTATATAATGAAATGAATCCTATGTCAACTTTTTCATGTAAAATAAACATATTACAGGGAAAGGGGTACTGGGAAAGAGGTATTTATTATAATGGGTAGAATAAAAAGCATATATATATTAAACCACCAATATTTTAAACTATAGGTCAAACTGATATATTTGTGTTAATTTCTAAATATTTAATACGATTTTCTAAGACAATATTATTCTTGTATTTAAAAATTTTTAAATGTCATCTATCTTTAGTTTACATTAACAAAAGAAAACTAATAGAATTGTAAAGTATCTAAACACTCTTACTTTATCCCTAAATATTTTACATTCAGACTAGAAGACCAGGCTGTGAGTTACATTTTTAAAATATTTTTTCCTCTGAGCTGAGAGTTATTAGTAAGTAGTAATTTTCAAACTTCTGTTGTTAAATATTTTTAGCCATAGGAACTGATAAATGTGATTGAAGACCCGTTGATGTTTTACCTTGAATATAATGGAAATGTTTTAATTTGTTAAAAATGCTTAGGAAACCTATTTATTTTCTAAATAAAAATTCAGATAATTCAAGAAAATCTTGTTATACTATAGCAATTTGGTTGTAGGTTGATTTCTTTCTCTTTTACTTCCTTATAAAAATATTAAGGGGGCTGTGTGCTGCACAACACCAGGACATATTATTCAGACACACTACAAGGTGGGTGGCACTGCCTGGATTTATGCACTGTAGCACTCTTGTGTGAGAATTAAAATGTGTGCATGCATTTAAAAGGTGTTCCATTAATCCTATTTTTCCATTAACCACAGTCAGTATTATCAGAGTAAAAGGAAGAGAAAACGTTAGAGCATCATCGTGGATTGTACTGTATTTATTTCCATTGGGATTCTACAAAAAGATAGAATGTCATGCTAAATAAGTTTGGAGTTTGCCTTCAACCTTTTATTTATTTCTGTCGTCTTTGCAGGCAGTCCTCAGGAAGATGAACAGTGGTGATTTAATTATCTTTTAAGCTGCTCTGGACTGTTATTACATGCATCCTGATTTCTGTGAGTGAATGATTGAGTAGTTCCAATATTGAAACTATTATATTTAGAGAGTTTATTGATTTGAGTCTTGGAACAAAAATGGTCAATACACTGGTTTGGTATTGTAACCCATTTAAATTCAAAAATTCCTAGTGATAGTAAAGATGGAGGTTCTGCTTTCAAATTAAAGCTCATAATAGCTACACAGTTTCCAAAAGCTTGAACTTTCTCTTCTTGGACCTTGGAAGATAATGTTAGAAGATCAATCTGTGCATAGGATTACTAAACACACATAGAGAGGCTTATTGACATCAACAGTATAAAATGAATATCTCTAGCTTGACATGATTTGGGTCTTGAGAAATTGTGCCTTGTGGTAATTGATTTCTTCTTTACTTGAATCATCTTGGTAATATTCTACTCAGCCTAATAAAATTGGTATATTCTCCAGTTAGGCTTAAAATTGATCATCAAACCATCACTAGTAGAAAGAATTGATGATTTTCAAAAAAATCAATCATCATTTATTGAATGTCTACAAGAAGCAGGGAACTCTTGTCAGAAGCATCTAGCTTTGCTGAAAATCAGGTTATCTTTATAAATGATTCTGAAAGATTTAAAGTGGAATTAAATTTGAATTGCTAATTTCCATCCAAAATGGAAATGACATTCAGCTTGGCAGTGCTGGACACCTGGCCCTTGTGTTTAGGAAATGTACCAAGTCAAACCAACTGGAGATGGGGCAGAACAGAATGCTGTGCTGGAGGAGGCCCAAGTAGAATGAGTGTTATCAGTTTTTAATTGATGGAGCTCCGGTGGTCTGAATTCCTCTAAGCCCTGGAAGAGATTTAACCATTTTAACACTGCCCATATGCCAGCAGACTTCAGCATCCAGCTGGCAGGATCAGGCATTTAGGTTGGTTAGTGTAGAGGCCTACAGGCCCACAACAACGTCAGGGACCACCCTAGGAGCCAGTTAGGAATGAAAGTGCAGGAAACAGACGTCTTTGTGCATATAGATATCCCAGTGGATGCTTGGACAGCGCAAGGAGGGACTCTATGCTGGTGTTACTCATTCTCAATAACTTGGAAAATTCCTAAACATGTAAGAAGAGGTTTGGGTTTTTAATCATAAATTTGCATCTCTCCAGGGTAACCACGACCACTTTATTCGAAGTAAGTGTCCCTTGAGAAGATGTGGCAAAAATGGATTTGCCTCATAAATAGTGCTTTCGTCTAGGAAAGTCATAGCCACCTCCAGATGGCACTCAGTCCTCGTACCTTTTTTTGGCTCTGGCTTCGTTCATGTTTGCTGCCATGACTGGTTCCTGATCCCAAATGTTGTCTTTGGGTATCTGCTGGGTGGGAGCTGCACATCGTGACAACATATCTGTAGGAGGAAATGTTGCTTCTTTGATTCCTCTGAATAAGAAAATCCAGGAGAAAATGTCAGTGGAATTTTCAGAGGAGAGAGAGAAAAAACCTGAACAGAGGCTGGTTAGCCCCCCTCCCCATAGCATTGAAGTCTCCTATTTTCTTGTCTCTTGAGCTCATTTCCAAAGACCTACAATACTTGCTTTGCCCAATTTCCTCCCCAACTCACTCTTTTAGGTAGAGCTCATTGTTTTTGAGATAATCTGGAACATGTGACCCTTTTAAATATGACATGATATTCCTTGTAGTGAAGAACCAAGAAAAGGGAACTGTTTTGCTACATCAGGGCTACTATTTTTCTTATGAGAAAGTTAGAGAAGCAAATGCTTAGAGATGGGGTCGGAGAGCAGCAATTTCGGTCAGAGGTGGCAATGCTGCACCAAATGTGAGACAACCAGCACCATCTCAAAAGCAATCTACTGGTTTAATTCCATTACCAATTGTCAGTTACTTCTTCCTTTGTGGGCTCCCAGAATGCTATGATACATCCATTCTCAACCTAAATCAGCATTACATTTCTCCCTAGGGAACTGGAACTTCTAAACCCTCCAGATCCTGTATTCTAGGTGGTTTAGAGACAACACTTGTGTTAGCCAGAATTCTAAGATGGCTGCTACCGGCCTTTGCCCCACCAACTGAGAGCAGAGTGGGGCCTGTGAATATGGTAGATGTCACATTCACAGTTAGGTCACATTGTATGCCAAAGGTGAAGGGACTTTAACATAATTAAGGTCCCTAATCAAAGATTTTGAGTAAATCAAAAGCCTGTGGGTGGGCCTGGCCTTAGCAGGTGAGCCGTTATTAGAGGGTCTGTAAGGCAGAGATGCTATCTCCTGCTGGCCTGGAAGAAACAAGTAACCTTGAGTTCTACTGATGCAAAGAAGTGAATACTACCAACAAACCAAGTGAGCTTGGGACAGTGAGAACCCCAAGTTTCAGATGAGCCCTCAGCCCCAGCCCATACTGTGCCTACAGCCCTTTGCAACTCTAAGCAGAAGATTCAGTTAAGTCATGCCCAGAATTATCACCCACAGAAACCAAGATAATAAATAAGTGTTGTTTTCTTTTGCCAAGTTTGTAGTAATTCACAATGCTGCAATGGAAATTAATACAGCACCAGATATGAGTTGCTGGTTGAAAGAACTGTATCACTTTTTTAGTACATTTCAGACTTCCATGACGTTGTCTCCAGCTGGTTCATTACATGAGTCTTTCATAGGCTGTTTCAAACTTCTATGAGGCAGGCAGCTTCTGGATGTGGCAAAGTCAGTGAATTACATCGGTGTGAGCCTACTGTAGCACTACTTTGCTGGAAAAAAAAAATGTTCTTTGTAGAAGTAGTGTACTGTGGAAAACCTTGCCTGTGACCATAGCACTCTGCAGGCCTGAGATGGTGGTGCTGGCAGAAGAACCATGGGCAGGGAAGGCGCATTCACATCTAGATTACATGCGTACAGATGGTCCCCAGTTTACGATGGTTCAGTTTAGGATTTTTTGACTTCATAATGGTGCGAAAGTGATACACATTTGGTAGAAACTGCACTTTGAGTACCCATACAACTCTTCTGTTTTTCTTTTTCGATAGAATATTCAATGAGTTACGTGAGATAGTCAGCACTTCATTACAAAACAGGTTTTGTGTTATACGAGTGTGCCCAACTGTGGCTAATGTAAGTGTTGTGAGCATGTTTAAGGCAGGCAAGGCTAAGCTATGCTGTTCAGTAGGCTAGGCATATTAAAGCATTTTTGATATGCTTTTTGACATTTTGACTTAGGATATTTTCAACATGGGATAGGTTTATTGGGACAGAACCCCATTCTAAGCATTCAAAGCATCTGTGCTCTGGTAAGGCAAAATATTGGAATGGAAGGATTCAAACATAGTCAACTTGCCACAGGTGGCTGGCTGCTCCTCCCAGCAATGATGCCATACTGGGGGTCTCAGAGGGTCTTTGCTCTTTCAGGTTTGGCAACAGGTGGCGTCTCTAACCAGATACACCTTGCGGAGGAGAAGTCCCCAAGGACTTCTCCATAGAAGGCCCTGAATAGCTTCTTTTCCTGCTACCATGGCCATTTTTTTTTCTTTTTACATAAAGCTCAGAAAATACCAGGGTGGATAAGGAAATGAGTGAGATTCACAGATATTCACTTCCTCCACCTGATTTCTGAGAGCCTTCTCTTCAGAGGCACTCTTATGGAGAATGTCCACACAAAGATCTTCACACGCTACCCCCATTCTAAGGGGGTCCACCTAGAGGTGTTTTCCCAGAATTTCTGGTCACCCATTTTCCATCTTTCCCATTTCTGTCTACTTGGCCAAAATGTTATATTCATTATGAATGTTTGTGCTCCCATAGTCCCTATGGTAAAATCCTCACCCCAAAGGTGATGGTATTAGGAGGTAGGGCCTTTGGGAGGTGATGAGCTCATGAGGGTAGAATCCTCACCAGTGAGATTATTGCCCTTTCGAAAGAGGTGCCAGAGAGCACTATGGCCCTCTTTCTGCCATGTGAGAACACAGCAAGAGACAGGAAGTGGCCCTCACCAGACAACAAATCTTTTGATATCTTCATCCTGGTCTTCCCAGACTCCAGAACTGTGAGAAATAAATGTTTGTTGTTTATAAGCCTCCCAGTCTATGCTATTTTTCTTATAGCAGCCTACACTGACCAAGACATTAATTCTGGACATCTTTCAGTCCAGGCAAAGATGACAATCTGATGTGTTATCGTCAGGTGTTTCTATCTGGTAGATTTCCCATAACTTCTGTCTTTCAGTGCCATGCATCGCAGGGCCATAATGCTCCAGCAGCAGAACGAGTCTCCTCTTCCTTTACCAACTGGCATGTGGAGCTTCTCTCAGGTATGAGAGAAGGCAGGAATGAGCAAGGGAGGTGCCATGGAAGGATGCGTTGCCTGCATGTGCACTTGAATGATATTTTCAGGATCTGCTACAATGTCTTGGGTTCACATTGGTTTTACTAAGGCACCTGGTATATTGCTATAGCTTCTTCCTGCTCACCAGGTTCAATCAGCATAAATTCCTAATGCGGGGAACTGGTGTGATACTCTGTGATGTATCAAGACAATCAATTTCCTGCAGATTAGATTATGACAAAACACAGGAGATGACACAGCTCTCAGTTAAGATAGTGAAAGCATACTACTGCTCTTGCCAGCTGAAAGCAAATTAAGGTTTCTAGACATAACTAGTTGGTTTAGAGAAAAAAACTTTATACTAAACAGTAACATATAGGGACTCTCAGTTGTATTGATTTGAGCAAGGAAAAATATCCCAGGTCGGGAAATAGCTGCAGTTGGAGTCATCACCAATGAAGTTTACAATAACTCACAAAGATTACCCAAAATTTTATCACTTTCTGGAAAAAAAGAAAATCTAACTGGTGAACTAAAGGGTGATGTGACACAAATCACAACCTCTTTCACTATCAAGTATATCACTGTGACACTAATACTTGTAAATCCCCATGGATGTGGTATTGCTTTGGCGTTACTCTTTTGGTTTGTGGGGTTATTTCCTGGGGCTTCTACATTGTTCTTTATACTATGATAATCTTCATCCAACAAATAAGGGAACCCATATGGGAATTCTTGGAGCTTTTTTTTAACTCTGTTCTAAGAGTTGGTCATATAATCACAGTGGGTCCATCACCCACCCATTAATGTCACTGAGAGAGAGAGAGATGGACTTGGATCTGACCTCTCATTTCTGACTTCCTTAAACCCTCACACTGACCAGTGAGACATACTGACATTTGGGTTTCCACTAACTGTCTTGGGCACTGTATTAGTCAGTGTTCTCTAAAGGGACAGAACTAATAGGGTAGATGGTTAGATTTATCTATGAAAGAGAGTGTGTTAAGGAGAATTGATTGACTCACACGATCTCAAGGTGAAGTTCCAGGTAGGCTGTCTATCAGCTGCGGAGCAAGGAAGCCAGTCTGAGTCCCAAACCTCAAAAGTAGGGAAGCCGACAGTGCAGCTTTCAATCTGTGGCTGAAGGCCCAGGAACCCCTGGCAAACAAATGGTGTAAGTCCAAGAGTCCAAAAGCTGAAGAACTTGAAGTCTGATATTTGAGGGCAGGAAGTGTCCAGCATGGGAGAAAGATGAAGGCTAGAAGACTCAGCAAGTCAGCTAGTTCTACCTTCTTCTGTCTGCTTTTTGTAGCCACATTGGCAGCCGATTAGATAGTGCCCACCCGCACTGTGGGTGGGTCTTCCTGAGGGTGGTCTTCCTCTCCCAGTCCACAGACTCAAATGTTAATCTCTTCTGGCAACACCTGTAAACACCCAGATACACCCAGAAACACTATTTTGCGTTCTTCAATCCAATCAAGTCAGCGCTTAATATTAACCATCACAGGGACCGAGCATTACCTTAGAGCTTGTATCAGGATGTCTAGATGTCTAGTTATTTTCTTTTCCCTTTTTGCAGGTGATTTCACCATGGTAATTGGAAACAGCATGGATGAAAATATATGAGGGATATTTATAGTAGTGTAGTAAGATTTTTCGTACGTGAAGCTGGAATCATCTTTATTTAAGATATGTCAGGCCTGTGATGTGTTCTGGACAAAAACAAACTATAATATTTGAAGAGATTTATTTTGAGCCAAACGTGAGTGATCATGGCCCATGAAACAGCTCTAGGAGATTCTGAGAACGTGTGCCCAAGTTGGTTGTGCTACAGCTCGAATTTTTTTACATTTTAAGGAGACTTAAGACATCAATCAATACATGTAATGGAGCACCTACATTGTCTGGGGTAAATACCCAAGGGTCGTCATCTCATGCCAGGAAAATTTAGGACATGGGCACACACAGGAGCTTAGACGTGGAGGTTTAATAGGCAAAAGAAAGAGAAAGGCAAACTGCTCTTTCTGTAGTGAGAGAGAGAGGACTCCTGAGAGGAAAGACCAGTTGGTGGTGGATGCACTGGATTTTACAGTCAGCTTGAAGAGGTAGTGTCTGATTTACATAGGGCTCCCAGATTGGTTTAATCAGGAGTGAGATTTAAATAGCACGTGGGGAAAGCTGGTCACCCCACCCTAATCTTATTATGTAAATGGATTTTCCCCTTGGATGGAGCTATCTTGTCTGTTTCTTGCTGTGCACATGGCTGGCAGAGAAGGAAAGATGGGGCCGCCATTTTGAATATGATTGGCATAACTGCCAGCCTCTATGTCTGCAGCTCAATTTTACAGGTTGCTCTTTGTTAGAAAGGAAAATAATTAGGGGCTGCTTTACATTAAAAGAAAAACCTTATGGAGGACTTCTGTACCTTCATTATCTGTCTAGGTAACTTCTTCTTTTTCTGAGATGGAGTCTCACTCTGTCATCCAGGCTGGAGTGTAGTGGCATGATCTCAGCTCACTGCAACCTCCAACTCCCAGGTTCAAGCGATTCTCCTTCCTCAGCCCCCTGAGTAGCTGGGATTTCAGGTGTGCACCACCACGCCTGGCTAATTTTTGTATTTTTAGTAGAGATGGGGTTTCACCATGTTGGTCAGGCTGGTCTCGAACTCCTGACCTTGTGATCTGCCCACCTCAACCTTCCAAAGTGCTGGGATTACAGACATGAGCCACTGTGCCTTACCTATAACTTATTCTTAACTCCTATATCATTCCCTTCCTCTGGAGTGGTAACCCTAACTGCTGTTAGGGGATGTTGGATGATGACTCTTTCTGGCTACTTCCTGCTGAAAAGGAGTGTTGTGTGGGAACTACAGCTAGGGCTCCTCCCGGGGTTGATCTAGGGTCCTCAGAAGAAAGGCATGTCCATGAGTGGTTCTGTCTGCAGCATCATTTGGAGTTTGATTGCTATCAGTCATTCTGATGGGTTGTAACACTGGTTTGCCACCACCAGATGTTGCTGAAATGTTAATATAAAAGTAACATTCCTTTTAGGATAAGTGGCATTGGATTTGGGTGGCTAGAGTAACTTTAGTGTTAACCTTGGCTAAATCTTTCCTGCAATTATTAATCTCTTCATGATTTTCACATACCATCTAAGACATGCTTAAACTTTCTGACATGTCCTAAACATCCTTGTTTTTAAACAACCAACTATTCTTTTTAGCACAAGTATTTACCATCCTTATAATGCTTTCATGACTTCCATGAACCATAGTCTACACCACGCTTAAATATTCCGACTTGTTCTAAACATCCGTCTTTTAAACAACCAACTATTCTCTTTAGGATAAGTATTTACTATATGAGATCCTTTGTTATATAAAATCTTTCTCCTTTATAGCCTTCTTTGTATGGCCAGGGTGTGATATATTACCAAACCCAATAAGAAATTCTAGCAGTCTCAGTGACAGTGAATTTTTCATGCTTCCTTTTTGTGGGTTACTATTATCCCTGGTATAAGGATAATAAGCAAAATACTACAGCAATGGAAACTCTCTGTCCAGTATTTCAGTTAGAAGGTGCTACTGTGTATATCTGTACTACAAATAGGAGAGTGACTACAGCAATTTCTGCAAGGTGATGTAGTACATTATTTCCATCTAAAATTCCATTTGCCAAGATAGAGAGTTTCCCTTTAGGGGTCTATGAAGTTCCTTGGTTTTATTTTTCCAAAAGGACAAATCTCAGGGTAATGGGCACCCTACTCACTTTCATTACCTGGCAGAATTTGCAGGATGGTTGCCCAGAACTAGCATATTGATTCAGATTTTTAAATTAACCAACTCTTTTTGTTTTTTTCAAAGCTGCAAGAGATCACCACTTGAATCACAGGAATAAGCAAGGTTAGTCTAAAATGTAGGCAAAAAGCTTAAAAACAATTAATGAGACTGGGATTTAATGACAAATGTGTGATTAGCTTTGGAGCATAATTTCTCTCTCCAGTCCTCATTTTTGATAAAAACAAATTATGAATGAACTTTAGTGGTGGCCTGATTATTTCCATAAACTACAGGAAGAATAACTATTTCTACTTAGGCCTTTTGGATTGGCTTTGATGGAATGCTGTTCCACAAAGAATCTTAGATAAGACCTTTTAGAGCTGAGCCCAGCCATGGGTTTGTATCCTCAGATACCTGTGAGTTGGGTGATCCTCTCCTCTTAAGGTCACAAGATAAACTTGGAACTCCTGGACATGTTAGAAAGGGACATTCTTTACTGACTACAAGTCAGGAACCTTGTACAAGATCTGTATAGGCAAGGGTATCAGGCCAGTTCTCCCCATGGGGCTTTTATCAGTTCTGCAAGTTGAGATTGATTCCTTAAAGGGAAGTATACCCTTCCAGTAAAAGGCTTGATAAAATAACCAGTTTTTCCAATTATGTTCTGTTGCAAAAGAAAAATGGATTATTATTGCACTGATGCAAACAACTATATTGCCATAAGTTAAGAGTACTCATAGATAGTTTTCAAATTCTAGAGGAACCAGGCAGAGAGAAACAAATATACTCCAAATTTTGTTCACAGGAATGTATCTTACCCAATTATTAAAGGCCATAAATAGTTCAAAATAAGCTTTCTTGACTCGGAAAAACAAAACAAGAATCAGCAATGTTCCAAGCAAAAGTCAAAAAGGTTTCTTTACCTTTCTGAGTGCGGTCCATTTAGTTAACTCCTCTTGTTTTGCTTGATATTCATGAATATTTCAGTTCTTCATAAGTTCCATATTTTTTCCCTCTATTCCAATGTTACAATCTTCAAAGCTATTAAAGACCTACATGTGAGAACACCTGTTAAAATCCTATAGCTTTATTATAAACCATCTTTTGAGAAGGAAAGAAGCAAGACAATTGTCTGTGAATGACAAAATTTGCAGGGTAGTTACAGTTAAAAACATGATTGACAAGGAAGTTTAGTTATCTCTGTGTTTTACAATAACTTTAATCTTAATTGTTATCAATAGCATATACTTAGACATTAGAAATTTATAAGTCTCATACAATTTTGGAACATATATTAAAAAATTTGCCAAAATATAACTTAAAGAAGATTGGACATTATTTTGGCAATCTCATATAACTAAGCATGTCAAGTAATCCTGTTTACATGTTCTCTACATGTTTCAGGGGCCCTCTGAACCATCCAGAAAGTCAGGCACCAGGAAAGACAATTTTGAAACTTGAAGGAAGTTTGATTTGGGGACTCCTGTTAAATGTTAGAGGTTTAAAACACTTTAATGTTATGAGATAGAATTCCAGATTGCTGTAAATTATTTATTTTGCCAAAATGATGACTCAAAAGGCAAAAATATTTCACTAGCCTTTACTGTTACATGAAAATCCTGTTCAAAGCCAAATTTTAACCTTGCATAAGTTTATTAATGATAGACCACCTTTTGATGAAACCTCATAGAAAATTCCATCTAATCTTAACCAATTTGACGATGAGGTGAAGTGTTTAAAAATCCTTTATAGACCCTTTAGCTAAAGGGCAGATTAGCTTCTTATGACAACCTTGCTGTGCTTTTATTTCAATGTTCAATTTTATGGAAAGACTGTGTAATTCCCTTTTGAATTCAGTTAATGTTTGCACATTTTTTCAAGATTAATTTTTACAATTTTTCTATTGCTTGCTTAAACCTCTAACTTGATCTTATCGAATTTAAGATAATCCCTCATCTCTAAGCAAAATTTACATTTCCTTGCTTTCTTATAATCTTTTACTAAAAAAACACATTTTATTGTATTTATACGTCTTTCAGGTAAAACTGTTTAGTGATCTCATGTACATGTTGCACTGTTAACTCTTAGCAACTTTCACTTTTGGTGAAAAACCTGTTTGGTAAGTGATTTTAATTATGTACCCGGTGTGGAGCCTAGGACCTAGATAGAAGTACTAAGGTCTGACTCTTCCCAGCTTCTAACTCTACATGTCCTAGGCCTTACCTGTTTGTAAAGCAGGCAGGATACAACCTTGAAAAATTTAGCAAACCTAGTATCTAAGTTGTATGATTTAGACCACCTATTTGCATTTTGAGGAAACTTGCATTATACCAATAATCCTTAAGACAATTTTTATTTCTTAAAGATTAAAGTCACATGAACTAAAAAATATTTGATTAAAGTGCTTATTTTTCTTTAAGCCAATAAATTAGAGCTGTTTTTAGAGACATTACACACAACACCATATATAGTGACACAGACAGTAGATTCAGCACTTTTAAGATTTTTCATTTATCAGTTTATTAATTGGATTACTGGCTTCAGGGTGGAGCCCTTGGAGGAACATGCCAGGAAAGCATGCATTTTTAGGGCCTAATAAGCAGACACAGGTAAAGGCAATGGGAGATCTCCAAAATTAAAGGAGTCATTTTATACTGGATCTTGGATCCCCAAAAGAAGGGAGATACTATGGCAGAAGACAGTGAAGTGCTTCTACTATGCATTTCATTGCAAGGCAACCCAAAGCTATTCAGCTTATTTTGTAATCAACCCATGCCCCATGGGAGTCTCATCTCTCAGTGGGGAGGGATTGTTACCATATCTTTCAGGTGACCAAGAGTATGATTCTCTGATTCAAATGGAAAAGAGTTAGGCATCCCTTTATAACTACTATTAGCCATCCCTTTAAGTATATTTCCTACCTAGTTATTACATACCAAAGTTATCTCATAATGTGAAATAATTTGATACCCCCCAAAACTCAAAATTGTCAGCTAACACAATGCAAAACATAAAAGAACCTTTGATTTTGAGAGGGAATTATCTGCTTTTAATTACTGGAGTTTTATAAGGAAAACAGAGGGTTTTCTTTTCCCAAAATGGGGCCTGTGGCCCTCTTCTCTTTTTCCCGAGGAGTCTCAGATTACCACGGGTTATCTTAGGGCACTCTCTTAAGAGTGGCAGGACAAAAAAAATGGAGAAAAATAATTCTGTCAACTAAAAAGAAAAAAATCTTTTTCCGGAAAAATAAGATCCAAGAAGAGAAAAGCATAAAGGCCTTTAAAAAATATACTCATAACTTGCATATCCACTTTTAGTTACACTAAACACTCTTTAGGAAAATCCTTTTTTAATCCTTTGATACTCAAAGTTAGCCATGCCAAGCAGTTAAGATTTTTGGCTTTTAAACATCACAAAAAGTAACTTCACCGGTGAAACCAACAACCCTTCATTAGGTTATGATTTAACCTCAAGTTTATGAGGTATTTTCAGAGGAGTGATAAGCAGCTTTTGAAACTCGTTGCAAAACCGTGACTGAGACAGTGAAAGAGATCAGACTCAACCAACTTCATCTTGTTTCCAGCCCCCAAGCTGTCCTTTCCCATCCCCAGGCATAGACCAGATCAACTTTGGGAGGAGCCTGGTTTAAGTTTGTATTAAAAAGCAAAGGAGATAACAGCCCCATCCTAAGACATACTTCCCTCTTCCCTGGGGATCAGTCCAAGAAACTAGTCACAAGATGAGAAACCATGGCTTGGGATTCATGTAGCTGGAGGCTACAAGATTTTAACCCTCTCTTAACTGCTCTCAAGATCAGTGCTTAAGATATTTTGTAAACTCTGCCTTTGATGGATTAGCTGGCCCCACTCAGATTGATAAACTGGCTTATTTGACTTTTGTGGTCCTCACCCAGGAACTGATTTAGCACAAAAAACAGCCACCATTTTAAAACGGCAGAGACTAAAACAATGGCTACAGGTCATATTCCCAAGGACATGAAACAAGGTGGAGGCCTGTAGCCAAGTCTGTTACTGACCATTTTGTTGGGCTGGTTTGAATAGCAGGCGTATGGGGTCCTGACTCTGCATCCTAACGTATGGTGCCCTTTCTTTTGACAGAACTATACAGAAAGTCACACAATGCACAGCAGATTGGCTACAGCTTAAGACCAACCTCACAAATCCTTTTTCGTTAATTAAAACTTAATAGAGAATTAGCTAAAACTTAATAGATCCTTGTTATCCCTTTTACCAGATTCCACAGGGAGAGAAGATGAAGGCCTGACTGGTAAGAAATTTTTACCATTTTGCCGGCATGTCAGGCTTCTGGGTTTCCTTCCCCCAACTCAACTCTAAGTCAAGCATTTTAAGGTTTGGAAAATTAACTTTTTCCAGGTTGGAAGAACCTTATAAAAGAAGACAGAAGCCATTTTAAACCATGAAGAGGGAAAAATACCATAGAAAAGTCTGGGTTCCAATTAGAGTTCTCAAGAGGTACTACTTTGCTTCCTATCGGCAATGGTATTTCCCCTATTTCTTCACCTTCTCTATTTTCTCTTTTCCCTTTTTGCCTATTATGGGAGTCATATTCGTCATCTCTGAAATTCTCTGCAGCCTGCGGAACTGCCTGTTTTTCACCGGCTGTTAGGGTTTAGCTTAGA
This sequence comes from Macaca fascicularis, assembly GCF_037993035.2. Lineage (NCBI taxonomy): Eukaryota > Metazoa > Chordata > Mammalia > Primates > Cercopithecidae > Macaca > Macaca fascicularis. The sequence continues at coordinate 6,091,112 of NC_088378.1, forward strand.
AGCAGCATAACATCTCTTCATGAGAGGCCAAACACCTGTTTAAATTTTGGAAAGCTTCTATGTACCTATCAGGGTCATAAGAAAATAAGCCTAAGTCTCCCTTTATTTGCCTAAGATCCTGTAACGAGAAGGAAACTTGAGGGAGCCCCAAATAAGGGGGATCCTCTGATGGTTCCCCTGGAAGTTGCTTCTCTAATTTTGGAGAATCGTTCTCTTTAGGCTGCTGATATGACTACGAAAAGAGGTGGGTTGATTTTGTAATGCCTGCAAAGTTCTAGTAAGGAGGCTATGCCCTTGTGCCAAAGCAAATGAGCCATGTTTTCTTTAAAGTTTCAGGGTCAAAGGAGTCCTTATGCTTCAGAATTCCCCCCAGAGGGGTGCAAGCTGAAGATGATCTCTTACCCCTCTAGAAAGAGAAGTGGAAAAAAGTCATCCCTTTAGTCTCTTTCCTTTTGGTGCCATCCAGGGCAGAGGGGAAGACAGTGGGGGCATCCCCACTGCTGTTTTCCTTCCATAGTTCCTGGGTCCAGGCACCAGGCATGACTCCCAGTCATGGTACCGGAGGAACTAAGCAATTGGGATTAGTCAAGCTCACCCATGTGACCCTAGTCCTCTGCCTGTAATTTCCCATTGACTTTCTGGACTTGTGTGACCTGTGTGGCTCCCTGAAAAATGGATCTCAAAAAAACTACATTAATAGTTGACAAGGTCCCTTTAATGGAGGGGGCATGCTAGATTGAACTGTATATCCTGCTATTATGGCTCGTGTTAAAGCATTTACCCTTAGATAATGGTTCTGTTTAACTTCCTGATATAGAATGCACTTATTTTATTAAGTACCATTCTAACTGAAGCCAGAATATGTACTCTAAAAGAATATTGGGATGAAGTAACCATTTTCCTGCTGATGTTACAATGTCAAGACTAAAATTTGTCTTCGGAGTGTATTTTACTCCTAATTGCTGAAGGCAGAATTTTCCCATTCAGAGAAGCAGCATGAAGCCTGGTTTCTAGCAGAGAGGTGCAAAAAGGGCAGAGAATTAGGAAGCTAGGTGTTTTGGTAATGGACCAACAATGTCCCTCATGGAGAGGATCGCTAGTCCACTAGGTGGCGCTGTTGACCTCAAAATGCAATGCGCTCTCCAGAGCAAGGGCAGAGTGACCTTGGCATGCCATATGCTCTTAGACCAAGGGCAGAGAGAGACCTGGAAATGCCTTGCGCTCTGCAGACCAAGGGCAGAGAGTGACATTCACTGTGTTGGGGGTTTGGGTACCCTCAGTTCCTAGAAAATCACCAAGATGCCTTCCCTTAATCTAGATCTCTGGTTACTACAACATTCTCTGATCTTGCCAAACAAGGTAACGTCCCCGAACTGTAAAACATCCCGACACAGAGAGGATCGGAGATATTGTGATGCAGACAGGAAAGGAGGAAATTACGATAGACAAGTTGGGGATCCAGGGAGCTCTTTGTTAGAAAGGAAAAAGATTTGGGGCTGCTTTTCATTAAAAGGAAAACCTTACTGAGGATTTCTACCTAAGTAATTTCTTCTTAACTCCTTTATCAGTAAGATGCACATTTTTTTTTGGTCCAGAAAGGTGGGGCAAATCAAAGCTTCCTGGTCATAGTTGGATTCAAAGATTGTCTGATTGTCAGTTGATTGAAAATTTATATAAAGACCTGGAACCAATAGAAGGGGGTCCCTGGGTTAAGATAAGGGGTGTTGGAGACCAACTTTCTTATTATGTAGATGAAGCTTCCAGGTAGCAGGCTTCAGAGAGAATAGATTGTAAATGTTTTATTTATCAGACTTAACAAGGTGCCAGACATTTAGTTAATTCTCTCCTGGATCAGAAAAAAAGGCCTGGTAAAGGAGGGAGATTCTCTACAAAATGTTGACTTTTCCCACAACAGACAACTTTGCAGGGACATTTCAAAATATGTCAAAGAAATATATTTGGGGCTTATTATTTGTCATGTTGGTATCTTATTACTACATACCATCTGCTTTGTCAGTCTTAAGGTCTCTGTTTTAATGTTAACACTGATCAGCCATGCCTGAATTCCAAAAGGAGAAAGGTATAATGAGGCATGTCCAGCCACACATTTTCATCATGGCCTGAACTCATGTTTCAGTTTACTTTAGAATGCCCTTGACCAAGAGGAGGGATTCATTTTCATTTGGTTGGGGGACTAAGAATTTTATTATTGGTTTACAGTGTGCAAGAGACTGCAACTCTTCATGTTGTACTCAAGTCAGGTTTTGGTTCCCCAGCCCTACAGCTTTTCTGATGACATAGATCAAGAACTAGTTCAGTAAAGTGACCATCTGTGTCATCATTGGGTCATGCCAGGAGTGATTTTGCACTGTCAAGGATCCCTGGGTCAAAGTCTTCTTCTGATCGTTGTACCTGCCCCAATGCCCATTATGATAAATGACACCCTCTTGTTTCTGGCAGATAAATGACACCACTTGGTCTCCACTTTTCTGGAAGCTCTCACTATTCCCTTTAGACTAAGTTAGATAACTCTCTCCCCCAACAGGGGCAGGGTAATCTTAGGGGAAGGTGAGGACTTGCAAGGTTCTCAGATTCATTCAAGTGTATCCAAATGCTCATATTCCATTCTCACACAGTCAATACTCTAGTTTTTAGATAAGAAACTGGGATATACTGGCACTTAAAATAATACAATTGTGCAGCTTTCAATATTAACGTCTGGGCATGATTTCAAGCAATGTAAGCCCTGATGATAAGACATTTAGTCTTCTCAGATAAATTTCCTTATTCTTTGATCTTACCTTGATCTTGTGAAAATAAGTAATTAAAAATCGAAGTTGTTGGAACCCTAAAATATTTTCAGCCTTACCTGTAAGGTAAGTGTGGTTATGGAACCTGAGTGACATGACAGGAGCTCTAACCTAGGTAGATATAACCTTTGTTTCTCTGATTAGATTAGATTTTTTCTTTTCCTACATTGTTTTGTAAGACATTGTAAATGACTAGAGGGGCCAGGGAAAACCCCTTCCCTCCTAACTGTTGGTCTTTATTATAGACGGTTATAGATTAACTTCCTTCTTACCTTTCCCATACAGATACTTCATGATTATCACATTGTTTAAGATGCAGTATTAAATATGCTCTTTTAAATTGGAAAGGAAAAGAAAACAGGCATTAAGATAAAGAGAACAAAGTGCAATATTGTTTTAACTCATCAACTAGCTTTGTATATAAAATGTTATGATGATGCTAAATTTCTTTGTTTTATGCCAATATAAGCAAGACCTTAACTTTTAACTTCAGAGCACTGACATCATGTCCCTGGAGTCTGTGTTTCCCCAGTGGCCATTCCCAGCTTTCCTCTTGAATAAACTTATTCAAATTAAGATTCTGAATCTTTAAATTATTTCAGATTGACACTCTGAAAGTTTAAAGCTCTGAGATTTTTATTTTCTTTCTGTTGGTCAATAGAGTAGTTGGAATCAGCTAGCATACTCCACAGGTTTTTTTAAATTGTGGTAAAATAATCTTAACATAAAAATTTGCATGCTTTTAGTATAACATATTTTAGTGTACAGTTCATTGGTGTTAGGTACATTCACATTGTGCATTCAATCTCCAAATCATTTTCATCTGGCAAAACTGAAACTCTATATCCACAGTCGTATATTCATTATTCCTACCATCACGGCCCAAAGTAGCAACTTTTATTAGGCCATCATTATGCTTCCATCCCAGATAACCATAGGTGATGATTTAATGAGAATTTTGTCTGGGTATGGTGGCTTACACCTGTAATCCCAGTGCTTTGGGAAGATAAGAGAGGAGGATAACTTGAGCCCAGGAGTTGGATACAAGCCTTGGCAGCATAGCAGGAAACATTCTCTAAAAAAACAAGAAAGAAAGAAGAAAGAGAAAGAAAGAAAGAAAAAAAGAAAGAAAGAAAGAAAGAAAGAGGAAGAAAGGGAAAAAAGGGAGAAAAAGAAAAAGAAAGAAAGAAAAAGAAAGGGTGGGAGGGAGGGAAGGAGAGAGAGGGAAGGAAGGAAAGAAAGAAAAAGAAAGAAAGAGAAAGAAAGAAAAAGAAAAAGAAGAAAGGAAAGAAAGAGAAAGGAAGAAAGGAAAAAAGAGAAAAGAGAAGGAAGGAAGGAAGGAAAGAGAGAGAGAGAAAGAAAGAAAGAAAGAAAGAGCGAGCAACCCAAGTGTGGTGTGCACGCCTGTAATCCTAGCTACTTGGGAAGCTAAGGTGGGAAGTTTGCTTGAGCTCAGGGGTTTGAGGCTGCACTGAGCTATGATCATGCCATTGCACTCCAGCCTGGGCAACAAACTAAGATCCTGTCTCTAACAACAACAACAATGATGACGACGACAACAACAACAACAGCAGCAAAAATATGAGATGATAATTTTGTCAGTGCATGTCCCCAACAAGCAAGATCTCCTTTTACTCAGGCAATGAGGTTATTGTCATTTTCAAGTAGTGTCAACCCACATAACCAATCTCAGAATTACATGTTGAGACAACAATATGGGCCAAATATTGTAATAGAGAGTCTCCAATCAGGGGGAAGGTATTATAATGTGGAGAATAGGAATGAGGGGAAGCAGCTAACACTCCTCTGGCTGAAAGAAGAAGTGGGCACACTGGTTGAATACAGAGCCCCGGTGTGAGCATTTGCCAGGGAGGCTGCTGGAGACCTCTTCTGCTGCCACTGCTGCTTTTCATTGTGCTGACCCTAAAAGCCTAGTGTTGCATGGATGTTCCTGAAATTGGATCATCGGCACTGTTGCACCTCACAACTGCTTGCAATGGTCATTGCCACTGTTATATTTAAAGGCAGAATGGGGGCTTCTGCTCCCACTTGAATATGAAAGTTCACAAGAGATTTTTACTCTCACTCCAACAAGGAAAGCAGGCCAGATAACCCAAAAATCATAGTTTTGTGAGCCCATCGAGTTACTGAGATAGCTGTATAACCTAATGAACTAAAATCCAAATGGTGACAAGCCATCTGAGGTGAACTGGACTCATGACTTTGATTTTTTTCAGAGCATGTGTATATTAAAAGAAAAAATTCAGCTGAATTAAATTTAAGAGTTTAACTGAGCAAAGAATGATTAAAAAATCAGGCAGCTTCCCAAACCAGAGTAGACTCAGAGACTCCAATGCAGACACATGGTGGAAGAAGATTTATGGACAGAAAAAAAGAAAGTGACATACAGAAAACAAAAGTGAGGTACAGACACATCTTGATTGGTTATAGCTTGGCGTTTGCCTTATTTGAACACAGTTGGAACAGTTGGCCACCTTTGATTGGCCAAAACTCTGTGATTGGCCCAAGAGTAGGCTACAGTCTGTTTACAACTCCATTTAGGTTTTAGTTCCTGATGTGGAGAGAAACATTTTGGCTGAGCAAAAAATATGTAAGAAATATGTAAGGATGCAACTTTAGGCTAATCTTGATTTAGCAGGTGGAAGAGAAAGACAGGGACACAGCTAAGAAGAAAACATTTATTTTTTGGCTGAAATTATACAGCACCTGGTATTTAATCAACAAGTTAAAAAAGAAATAAAAAAGCAAGAAACTGTAGTGGTTCACAAAGGTGTAAGTTAGTCAATACATCCAGATGCAATGATGGCCTAGATGTTACAGTTTTCAGACAGGGATTTTAAAATAACTTTGGTTAATATGTTAAAGGATCTCCATAGAAAAAGTGGGTAATAGGATTGAACAGCTGTGAATTTTCAGCAGAGATAGAAAACTAATAAAAAATTAGGAATGTTAAAAATAAAAATTGTGTCAGAAATGAATAATGGTTTTTTGATGGCCTTATCAGCAAACAGATTAAACAGAACAATCAGTAATGTAGGTAGAGTAATGGAATAATCAAAACTAAACACAAAAGGAAAAAAATATTAAAAAGGAACAGAGAATTCAAGATCTGAGCTTCAATATGAAATGTCTATCAAATGTGGAATTGGAGCCCTAAAGAAAGAAGAGAATGAGATGGGAGTAATTTTTGAGGGATGATAGGAAATTTTCCCAAAATCCACTGAAAAAAAGGAAACTGACTAAGGAACTCAGATAATGACAAGCAGGCTAAATATAAAGAAGAAAAAACCTGTGAGAGACACCAAATTTAAAATTTAAAAACCAGAGATAAAAAAAATTATGAAAGCTGTTAGAGAAGTAAGAAATATTATGTACAAAAGGACAACACTAAGGATAACTGCTGATTTCTATCAGAAATAATGGAAATAAGAAAGCAATGGGACATATTTAAAGCGCTGAAAAAAAATTGTCAACACAAAATCCAATGTCCAGTAAAATATATTTCAAAATGATATAAAGATATGTCTCATGGATAAAAAAACCCTGAAAGCAATAATCTTAAACATATTTTTCCCTCGAGAAATGCTAAATGTTATAGACTGAATGGAAATGATATTGGAAAGAAATTTGGTTTACACACAGAAATAGAGTATCAAAAAATGTACCAAGGTCAGTAAATGTAAAGAACATTTTTTTAAAAATTACATATATATTTTATATCTCTAAAGGCTATCATCTGTGGCACTACTAATAGCCAACAAAATTGTCTTCATATAGAAAAGGAATAACATTGTTACATAGGATACTTATTGTAATAAATGTCAATTAACCAAAACTCAAATGCACTTAAAAATGAAGATCTTAAACGAATGAAACAAAATTATGTAACTAAAGAGAAATCTAAACTACTCATTAGTCACTAAAATGCATCATCATAGTTGGAAAATGTAACATGTACCTTTCAGGGTAGAACAAGTACACAAAATCTGGATATGGAAGATTTGGGTAACACTGTAACCCAAATATAATTGCAGTCTACACTTACTAATATTTAATCTAACTGGTATTTACAAAATACTATACTAACAACAGTAAAGTAATAAAAACATATAAAATATTCACCAAGATAAATCATATCTTTTTTAAAAATTAAATTTAAATGTTTTATGTTTTTATTTTATGTTATTTTGAGATAGGGTCTTGCTCTGTTGCCCAGGCTGGTGTCAAACTCCTGGGCTCAAGTCTCCTGCCTCAGCCTCCCAAGGTGCTGGAATTACATTACTAAGATAAATGATATCTTAAGCCATAAAGCATGTATCTATGAATTTGTACTATTAGAAATATTAGAGCTATATTCTCTGACTATAATAATATTGAGTTAAATATAAAAAATTTGGGGGAGGGATCTAAATAAAGAAATCATCAAAGGTATCAGTACAGCTTTAAATGATTCTAGTAGAAAAGAACAAAGTTCCATAATCAACAATCTCATCTTCCTGTTTGAGAAGCTAGTAAAATAAGGTCTACTCAAGCCCCAAATTAGTGAAATAAAGGGAATAATATTTACAAAAAGCCATGACAAAGATAATAGAGAAAACCGATGAATTCAAAGGCTGTTATCAGGTATTTAAGGAAAGAATCATACCAATTCTACACCAATTTATTTAAAATAGAAGAGGAGGAAATAGTTCCAATCTTATTTTATGAGGTCACTATAATCTTAATATAAAAACCAGGCAAAGATGTTACAAAAATACTGTAAACTATATTCTCTATGAACATAGCTACGTAGGCACAAGACTTGTTAACCAAATATTTTCAAGTAAAAATTTTAAAATATATAAACAATAGTATACCATGAATAATGAAATTTATCCTAGGAATGCAAGTTTAGTTGTATACATGGAAATCAATTCAATGCATTAACAGATTAAACAAAAACACTATCTCAATATATGAGAAGAAATTAATAATATTCAATACCTATTCATAATAACTTTCAATAAAGTAGTAATAGAGGGAAACACGCTCAAGTTGATAGAGGGCTTCTAAGTAAAATTTTCATTGAATATCATATATAATGGTGAGACACTTAAGGCTTTCTCCCTGAGACTAGGACTGGGGCAAAAATATGCATTCTAACCATTTCCATTCAACATTATCCTGGAAGTTAGTAGAACAAGAAAAGAAAAGGAAATAAAAGACAAGAACAATGAAAAATGCAAAAATGTCTTAATTCAGAGACATAATCTTCTATCTTGAAAATCAAAAAGAATCTGCAAAAAGACTCAGAGATTTAATATCTAAATTCAGTCATGTGGTAGAATACATTGTCAATGTAAAAGCCATTTGCATGTCTATAGAATAGTACAAAAATTACAAAATAAAATTAAAATACATAGCTTTTAAAGAGATACAAAATCACCAATTACTTATGAATAAAATTTACACAATATATACAAGATCTCTACCCTGAAAACATTAAAATATTGCTAAGAAAAATTTTAAAAGACCCCAATAAAGGGTGAGTTATGCCATGGTCATGGATTGGAAAACTCAATATTGTCACAATATTAATTATTTTCATATTGGTCTATTGATACATTGTAATAACAAAGTAACAGCAGATTTTGTTCTAGAAATTACCAAGCCAATTGAAAATGTATTTTGATATACAATGGATTCAGAACAACCAACACAACCTTGGAAACAGTTGAAAAAATTATAGTATTTATCCTTTCAGATATCAAAACTTAGTATAGGTCTACAGTAATCAATATAGTCTGCTATTGATAAAAATAAAGATAAATAGATCAATATATTCATATTCCTAGTTTCCTAGTTTACTGAGAGTTATCATGACTGTCAAGCCTAAAGAATCTTGAAGTAGATTCTGTATGCATGTGTATGTACATGTACAGATAGATAAATAGATAGATAGATAGATAATCAAATGTTTTTTGATAATGGACCAAAAAAATCTAATGGGAAAAAGAATACTTTTTCAATAGGGATGTGTTGGAACAACAGGATGGATACTCACATCAGATAAAAGAAAAAACCTGGGGTCTACCTTGCAGTATACGCTGCATTCATTCTAGATTGTTCCTCAATGTAAATGTTAAAGCTACTAAGCTTAAAGAAGAAAACGAAGATAACTATGGCCTTGATGTAGCAGGTCATTTTTAACCAGGTCAAAAACAAAAACTATAGAAGAAAAAAAGGGATAAATTTGACTTCATAGAACTTATTATTCCTAACTCGTCCCTTATTAAAACTTTAATAAAATTATCATAATTTATTATTCATAACATTTCATTTTCATTTTTTATCACTCCCCAGTTGGAGAATATTTGAGTTTGTTCTAGCTTTTGTCTATTACAAATAAAGACATAATAAATGTTCACACTCAAGCTTTCGTGTGAATGTAGGTTTTTATTGCACTCGACTGGAAAAAGTAATGTAGAGCTCACACATAATATATGAATGATTCAATTATGCACTACCATTTTCCTTTCTCAACTTTTGTGCCATTGTTTTCGTGAATTCTATATACAATACAAAATATTTTCATTTTTGCTTTAATTCATTAACAATGTTTTAAAAAGCCAAAAAACTGAGAAAGTTATCTTTTGTATTTACCCACATATTTCCCATTTCTAGCATTCTTCATTTCTTTATGTAGATTCAAATTTGCATCTAGTATAATTTTATTTTGCCTAAAAACCTTCCTTATGCTGCAGGTGTATAGACAATACATTCTTCCTGCTTTTGTTTGTCTGAAAAATCCCTGATTTTGAAAGATACTTTTATACGATATGGAAATCAAATTTTACTGTTATTTTCTTTCAGCACTTTGAAATTGTATTCCATTGCTTCTGGCTTGCACTGTGTCTAAACAATTCTTAATTCATCCTGATCTTGTTTCTCTGTAGCAATGTGTCTTTCTCCAGATGCTCTCGAGTTTTTCTCTTTATCAATGATTTTCAGCAAATTTGATTGTAATGTTCCTCAGTGTGCTTTTATTTTTGTTTACCGTTTACCCTGCTTGAATTTTTGTTGAGAAATTTGTATCTGTGTCTTTATAGTTTTCGTAAAACTGGCAATATTTTGGCTATCTTTCTGTGAAATACTTCTTCTGCCCTGTTTTTCTTTTTTATCTCTATAGCGATCCAATTACATGCATGTTTATTTGCTTAATATTTTTCCACACATCACTGACCCTGCTAATATTTTTTCTATTTCATATGGATAGTTTATCATGCTGTATCTTCAAATCCATTGATCTTTTCTTTTTCAGTGTCTAGTCTTAATCCCATCTGGTAAATTTTTCTTTCCAGATTTTGCATTTTTTTTTTCTAGAAGTTTTACATGGTACTTTTTTACGTCTTTCATTTATCTCCTTATTAAGTTCATATTTTTCTTTACAATCTTTGACAGGTAAACATTTTGTAATAGTCATTTAAAACTCGTTTGTAAATTCTAACACATCTGCCTCTTCTGCTTCTGTTTCTATTGACTGACTTTTCTCCCTCCCATGAGTATGGATCATATTTCTCTTTTTCTACCTTTGTTTAATAAATATTGATTTACTATCAGACATTCTGACTTTTTGGTTGTCGATTGCCTGACTCTTTTCTCCTTTAAAGATTTTTGGTAGGGAGTTACATTTTGGTTAGTTTTATCCTTTTGAGAGTTGTTACCAAATTTTGTTAGGGTAGACTTGAGTTCCTTAGTAGTTCATTTTTCTGAACTCATGGAATATTTCCTTATGCATGTGCAGCTTGATGTCAGGAAAGACGCAAGGAGGTACCTGTGAGGATTTCTAGAGTTTGTTTTCTGTGTAGCTCCTTTCTCTCCAGAAATTTGCCCCACATTTGCCAGCCATCACAGCCTCTCTGAACTGAAATATATTATCTCATCTACTCAGCAAGTCCAGTGATCTCTGCTTGGGACCACTACCCTTCACTGTGGTTGAAAATGCGTCTTCAGGCTAAAAGGGACTGCAATATTGTGTGTGTCAGGGATGGGGGGCGGTAGTTCATAGTCCTGCACTGCATGTTTCTCAATGTCTACAAACAAGCATTTTATTTATTTTGTGCAGTTTTTCAAATACTCATGGCAGAAGAATAAGCCTACTTCTGATTACCCTGTTATGACTAGATGTGGAACAAGTAGATTTTATATATTTATTTTTTCATCAATTTCTGAATTTATATTAGTTTTGAAATTTGTCTAAAGATACTGTTGTGATTTTTCCAAAAAATATACACATAATGACACTTTGGATATTTTATTCATGATTCTTATAATATTACTTACACATTTACTTATTTAACTTTGATGTTACTGCAATGCTAGTCTTCAACTTAATTTGAACAGAAGTGCTAATATTGTGCATTGTTTCTCATGATTTTAAAGGAAGTCATCTACTATTTCACCATTTCATATGCTTTTTTTTGGTAGAAATTATCTATGTGTAGTCAGCAAATAAATTGTCCTGTATTTCTAGTTTATTTAAAATACAAGTCATATTGAAACACTGAATGGAGTTGAACTTTTATAAAAGTTTTCTGCATTTATTGAGAGGCCATAATGTACTATGATTAACAGCATGAGTTATGGAAGCAAACTGCTTGTTTCAAATTTTGGCTTTGTCTGTTACTAGTTGTACGACCTTGAGCAAGTTACTTAATCTGTAGGTGCTCCAATTTTCTTATATGTTGTATTAAAGTAAAAATTGTTGTGAGTATTAGGAAAATTAATTTAGATAATATACGCATATAATATATGATATGTTTAATATATAATTGTGCATAATTTAATTCTAACAATAATTCTATGAGATCTATGGCACTGGGGTGGAGTGATATTCAGGCCCAAATTGAACTGCAGCCCATTCAGTACGATGCTGGCTGTGGGTTTGTCATATATGGCTTTTGTTATTTTGAGATACGTTTCTTCAATGCCTACATTTTTTATGGTTGTTTTTATCCTGAATGGAGGTTAGATTCTATCAAATACATTTTCTGCATTTATTGAGATAATCATATGGTTTTTGTTTTAAATTTTGTTTATGCTGTGGTGAATTCATTTATTGTTTTGCATATGTTGAACCATCCTTGCATTCCTAGGATAAATTTCACTTCATCATGGTATATTATCTTTTTAATGTGGTGTTGGATTTTGTTTGCTAGTATTTTATGCAGGATTTTTGCATCTGTATTCATGAGGAATATTTGTCTATGGGTTTTTTTCATTGTGCCCTTGTCTAATTTTGATAGCAGATTAAGACTGGCATCAAAGAATAAGGTAGGGGATTCCCTCCTGCTTGATCTTTTGGAATAGTTTCAGTAGGATTGGTACCAACTCACTTTTGTATGTCAGAAAAATTTGGCTGTGATTCTGTCTAGTGGATTTTTTGTTGTTGTTGGAAGATTTCTTACTATGATGTTAATTTCTTTACTTGTTATTGGTCTATTAAAGGTTTTTTTTTCCTGGTTCAGTCTTGGGAGACTGTATGCTTCCAGGAGTTTATTCATGCCCTCTAGGTTTTCTGGTGTGTACACATGAGGATGCTTGTAGTATACTCTGATGATCTTTTATATTTCTGTGGTATCAGGTGTTATGCCACCTTTATTATTTCTAATTGTGCTTATTTGAATCTTCTCTCTTTTTTTCTTGGTTAATCTAGCTATTGAGCTACCAATTTTGTTTATCTTTTCAAAGAACCAATATTTTATTTCATTGATCCTTTGTCCCTTATTTTTTGGTCTCTATATATTTTAGTTCTGCTCTAATCTTTCCAGCTTTGGGTTTGGTTTGTTCTTATTTTTCTAGTTGTTGAAATGTGATTTTAGGTAGTTAATTTGAGATCTTTCTATCTTTTTGATAGGGGTGTTTAACACAATAAACTTTCCTCTTAGCATTGTTTTTGCTGTATCCTAAAGGGTTTGGTATGTTGTATCTCTATTTTCATTCATTTCAAGCTTTTTTTGACTTCTGCCTTAATTTTGTCACTTACCTAAAAATTCTTCAGGAGCAAGTTGTTTGGTTTCTATGTGTTTGTACAGGTTTGAGAGTTTCTCTTGGTATTGATTTCTAATTTTATTCCACTGTAGTCTGAGAAGATACTTGAAAGGACTTTGATTTCTTTTGAGTTTTTTGAGACTTGGTTTATGGCTAAGCATATGGTCTATTTTGGAGAATGTCTCAAAAATTTATATTCATTGCTTTAAATAATCTGTAAATATCTGTTAGGTCCATTTGGTCTAGAGTCCAGTTCAAGTCCAGAGATTCTTGGTTGATGATCTGTCTAGTGCTATGAATGGGATGCTGAAATTCCACACTATTGTTGTATTGCTGTCTGTCTCTTTTCTTAGGTCTCGTAGTATTTGTTTTATGAATCTGAGTGCTCCAGTATTGGGTGCATATATATTTAGAATAGTTACATCTTCTTGTTGAATCAAATCCCTTTCACTGTATAATGACCTTTGTCTTTTTTGTTTTCATTGCTGCTATTTTACAGTCTGTTTTATCTAATATAAGCATGGTGACTCCTGCTTATTTTTGTCTTCTGTTTTCATGGCATGTCTTTTTTTCACCTCTTTACTTTGAGTCTGTGGCTGTCTTTACCCATTGGGTGGGTCTGTTGTAGGCAGCTTGCTGTAATTTCTAAAGATCCCTTTTCTTCTTCTTCGTCTTTTTCTTTTTCTCTTCTTTTCTTTTCTTTTTTGAGATGGAGTTTCGTTCTTGTTGCCCAGGCTGTAATGCAGTGGTGTGGTCTTGGCTCACTACAACCTCACTGCAACCTTCATCTCCCGGGTTCAAGCTATTCTCCTGCCTCAGCCTCCCAAATAGCCAGGATTACAGGTGCCCAACAACATGCCTGGCTAAGTTTTGTATTTTTAGTAGAGACGGGGTTTCACCATGTTGGCAGGCTGGTCTCGAACTCCTGACTTCAGATGATCCACCCACCTTGGCTTCTCAAAGTGCTGGGATTACAGGCATGAGCCATCATGCCCCGCCCAAGACCCATTTTCATGTGACTATTTTTCTCTTAATTTGTCTTCTAAAAAATTTAATCAAATACATATTGGACTTGCCTGGATATTTCTGTTTGAACTCTTTTCTCACTTCTTTGAATTATCCTTTTATTAAACTTAAACATATAACTATGTTTATAAAGTTTAACTTTAGAAACATATAAATCAGTATAATATCAAATATAAAATAACTATGTTTATAAAGTTAAACCTTATAAAGTTAAACCTTATAAACATAGTTATTTTATATTTGATATTGGGAAATTCCATTAGCTGTAGTATTTGGGTGCTATACTTTTTACTTTTGTTTCTGTTGCCTTTAAATCTAAAAGAGGTATATACTATTTGAATTTTGAGCTTATCATATGAAGGGTTTGGTAGAGGGTGCTTTCCTTCAAAAGCTTTTGAGTTTGTTTCTTCAGGTTGTCCTAGAGTGCTGTTAATTCAGAACCACTTTATTTCTTGATCTTGGAATCCTGGATAATTCTGGTAGTATAAATTTCACACCCAGGTGAGGTCTTAGCAGTATTTTAAATATCTAAGAAATGTTTTATTTCCCTACTTCACTTAAGGTTGAGATGGACTTAGTTAGATTTTCTCTTCCATTTGTTGGGGAAAACAATTTTTTCTGGCTCATTTATTTTCGTATGTGTTTGGTTCTGACTTTAATATATCACCTATACACTTGTACAGAAACAAGTGTTTACCTGCCATCCCTGCTTGGATATATGGATGTTAAGATCAGAGTCCTGAGTCCTAGCATCAGCAGGCACTCACAAGCTTCATGTGATAGGGGTGTTTCCTTATCAATCTGGTCTGTACATTCCCTGGGGAGAGCAACTTCTTATAAGCTCAAGTGTGTCCATAAGAAATTGCTCATCCTCCATTGTAAGGATGTTTAATGTATTTTATTCAGCCTTTGTAGTAGATTCTAGTAGTTTCTTTTTTCTAAGTCTATACATATTTGAAAGCATAGTGTCTGGCACTACCTTTAAATATAATGTCAATGGGAGCAGAATCCTTTTTTGCTTACTTCCATATCCCAAAACTTATCATATTGCCTGTCACTTAAAAAAATTAAACCTTTTATTTTGAGATAACTATAGATTGGCATGCCATTTTAAGAAATAATCCAGAGAGATCTCATGTACTCTTTACTCAGGTGGGAACATCTTGCAAAATCATAGTACGATATCACAACCAACTGACATACTCCATTAATCTTTTTGTGTTTGTTTAGTTCTATGCATTTTTATTGTGCATCTAGGATGATCTTTCCACCACCAAAATTAAGACACAGAAAAAGTCCAACACCACAAGGATCCTTAATGTTGTCTTTATAGCCACATGCACCTCCATCCTGTCCTACTCTCTCCGCTGTTCCATCCCAAATCCGTGGCAACCACTAACATGTTCTCCATTTTCATAATTTTTGTCATTTCAAGAATGCCATATAGATAAAAATCGTGTAATATGTGGCCTTTTGGATTAGACATTTTCATTCCACATATTTCTCTGAGATTCATTCACATTAATATGTGTACAAATAGGGTGTTCCTTTTCATTATTGAGTAATATTCCATGAAATGAATGTAATAGTTTAACTATTAATATGTTAGTGCTTACATCTGCCATTTTCTCATTTTCTCTCTGTTTCAGGAGTTTCATTTAGCTATTCCTTAATGCAAGTTCTGCTAGTGACAAATTATTTACTTTATATAGTTTGAGAATGTCTTTATTCCCCCTACATGCCTAAAGGAAAAACAGTTTTCTCAGCTATACAGCTTTCAGTTGACAGCTTTTTTGGTTTCCATGTTTGAAAAATGTTGTGCGACTTCCTTGTGGTCTCCAGGCTTTCAGATGAAAATTCTGCCGTCATCCATATTGGTGAACTCCTATAGGAAATGTGTCTCTTTGCTCTAACTGCTTTCAAGATTTATCTGCGGGAATGTCTTGTGGGCTGTGGTTAGAGTATCACTTTAGTTAGCAGAACCTCCATGGTACTATTTCATCTGTTTGGTTTATCTAGTCTACTGGGACTCCTACTGGTCCCTGTAGGTGCTGCCTGAGGCAGTGGAAGGACATTCCCCAGGCCAGGCCTCCAGGTGCCACCAGGTGGGGTAGAGAAACTGGTGATGAAGTGACCTTTCTCCATTTGGGCTGCTGTGGCTGGAGAATTCTCTTTGTCAGTACTGACTGGCTGCTCCGTATCTCTTGGTGAAGCAGGGAAGTCTCTCTCCCTGCAGAGAAAGGAACGATGGCACCATGGTGATTTTATGACTTCTTCTTAGGAATTAGGCATGCGCGCGCGCGCACACACACACACATCTCAGAGAGTGAAAAAATAAATGATGCTTTGGTGATATTCATGGCAGGCAGGGCAACTGACAGCTAGGTACCAGAAAGGGGAAACAGCCATCCACTGCTTGCTCTCTGTCAGGGGGCTTCGGACTCATCTCCTTGACAAAGGTGCCAGCTTGCCTGCTCGTACTGATTAGAAAGTTTTATCTCCGAAGGAAGGAGCAGCCCTGGGCCTCCTTCTGTTGTCAGGTTGGGATCAGAAATGCCAAGCCTGGTGATTGTCTTCTGGTGGGTAGGAGGCCACTGGATGTTCTGCTGTTCCGTATTCTGTTCTGCCAGTCCTGGGCTCCTCACCAGTTCTTCCCCTTTCTACCTTCAGAGTATTCCCCTTTGGTTGCTTCTTGCATTATTTCCAGGGTTTCTGATTGTTTAGAGAGGGAGACAGGGGAAAACAGTTCTGGCCTCCTTGTTCTTGTTCTCATAGTTTTGAGGTGAGGGAGTGGCTCTTGAGCTTTGGCTCATCTGACTGAACACATCTTCAGAAGCAGAAGTCAAGGCCATGTGGTTTCACTATTCTCAATGTTTATGCAAGTTTAATGTAGATGCTTTGGCAGCATTGCCAGAAGGCCTTCCTGTACTGGGTTCCTTAGCCCCAGATTTCTTGAAGGAACTCATTTCTAATATTCTAGCTCTTAATTGTTGTCCAGGCTGCCATAAATCTCAATAATATAATGTTTTTGAATTCTCCACTCTTATTTAATATGTATACATGTATTATTTTTATGACATGCAATACGTTGTCACAAAATTTACCATGGCATTATTAACTTTAGAAGATAGACGAGAGGTTCCTTTCAGTGTCGCATAGCCCTTTTTCTTTCTTCTTTCTGTAAAGTTGCTGCTTTGTCTTTTATTTATTTGTATTTTACCTCCCATGCACCTTTTTCTTTGCTAAGATAATCTCCTGGATACCTCTCTCTGTATAATTTTCAGTTTCAAAGCTTAGTTTATGCTCCATGTGGTCAAATGCTTAATTTCATTTAAAGTACCTATTAGAAAAATATTCAAACAATTTAAGATAATTGTTTTTATATAACTGATACTGAAATTACATATGTGTGTAATTTATTCATTCAAAATATCCCCTAATGTCCTCTCCAATTTCCAATTAAATGAAAAAATTAACAAATCTATATCATATGAGTTACACATATTTTAATTGGTCCTTTCGACTGATTTCTCCTTTGGTTCTAATTAAAAACTTAGAGTAGTTTACTCTTTCCCACTGGTTTCTATCTTCCTTCTAATTAAAAACATAGAAGAGTTAAAAATATTAAGCTTTTCGTGTTTGGTAGATTGAATCTCTGAATATTTGTTACGAGTCTTTTGTTCACCAGATACTATGGTCTATGGTTTGTGAGCATAAAAAGGTACAGATAGCTCAGTGGAACAGAATGGAGAGTCCAGAAATAAACGCAAACATAAACAGTCAAGTAATTTTTGATTAAGGGCACTAATGAGGAAAACACAGTCTCTTCTGTAAATGGTGTTGGGAAAACTGAATTTCACATACAAAAGAATGAAATTCGACACTTATGTTGCACCAAACATAAAAATCAGCTCAAAATGGATAAAAGATCTAAATATGGAACAAGAAAAAACTGTACAACCCATAGAACAGAGCACAAGAGAAAGTTCCTGAACACTGGCCTTGGCAATGATTTTTTTTAAATTATTACCAAAAACTCAGACTGCAAAAGCCAAAACAAATAAGTGGGTCCTCATCCAACTAAAAATTTTATGCAGGGCAAAGGAAACAATCAACAAAGTGAAACGGTAAACTATGGATTAGGAAAAAATATTTGCAAACTCTTTATCTGATAAGAGGTCAATATCCAAAATTTTATTATTTTATAAAGAACTCACACAACTCAATAGTGGAAAAAGAAATAACCTAACTGAAAAGTAGGCAAAAAATCTGAATAGATGTTTCTCAGAAGAAGACACAGAAATGGCCAAAAGGCATATGATGCTCAACATCATTAAGCAACAGGAAATGCAATTCAAAATCATAATGAGATACTACCTTATAATCGTTAGGATGGCTAGTATCAAAAAGTCGAAAGATAAATGTTGGCAAGGGTGTGGAGAAAGGAGAATTCTTGTACACTGCTGGTGGGAATGTAGGCTGGTACAGACATTATGGAAAACAGTATGGCAGTTGCTAAAGAAACTAAAAATAGACCTACAATATAACCCAGCATCCCATCTTCTGGGAATATACTCAAAGGAAATTAAATCACCACCCCATAAAGGCATTTGTGCCTCCATGTTCACTGCAGCTTTATTCACAATAACCAAAATATGTAAACAACCTAAATGTCCATTGAAGGATGAATGGATAAAGAAACTGTGGTACAACTACACAAAGGAATATTATTCAGCCCTGAAAAAGTACAACATCTCACCATTTGCCATAACATGGGTTAGCCTAGGAGATACTATAATACATCAAATGAGCCAGACACATAAAGAAAAGTGTTTGCATGATATTTACACAGAAATAGAGAGCAAAACAGTGGTTACCAGAGGCAGGGGAAGAGAGGAAATGGGAGATGTACCTCAAAGGATACAAAATCAGTGTATCAAAGGATACAAAAGCGGTGGTAGGATGAATGACTCTCAAGATCTAAGGCACAGCAAGAGGAATATAAGTAGTAAAATTGTACTGTATATAGGATTCGTGCTAAATGAAGAGCTTTTAGCTGCTCTAGCCACAAAAAAGGTAATTATGTGACACAATAGATAATATTAATTTGCTTCATTTTAGCAACTTTTTTCTCTCTATGTGAATCTCATAACATTATGTTGTATATCAGAGCTCCCCAACCCCCAATTCATGGCCTGTTAGGAATGGGGTCACATAGCAGGAGGTGAGTTGCAGGCTAGCAACCATTATGGCCTGAGCTCCACCTCCTATCAGATAAGTGGGGGCATTAGATTCACATAAGAGCACAAACCCTATTGTGAACTGTGCATACAAGGGATCTAGGTTGTATGCTCCTTATGAGAATCTAATGCCTGATGATCTGAGGTGGAACAGTTTCACTGTAAGCATCCTGCCCACACACACCCCCCTCACCACTTGCCACCCCACAGTGATCCATGGAAAAATTGTCTTCCATGAAACGAGTCTCTGGTGCCAGAAAGGTTGGGGACTGCTGTCGTATAACTTAAACATACACAATACAAGTTACTTAAAAAATATGTCATGTCAATTAAAAATATTTTACCTGGGCCTTCCTACTGATTTCTCCTTTCTTTCTAACAAAAATTTGGAGTAGGTTACTCTGTCCTACTCATTTCTCTTTTCTCTGTCATGATAAAAAACGGAGTATGTTAAAAAATATGAAGCTTTTTGTGTTTTGCCTGTTGAATCTCAGGCTATTTGGCACAATTGTCTTTTTCATTCTCCAGATTCTATGGTGTGTGCACAGAACCTTATAGTTTCAGGCCAGAGCCTTCACTCTAGTATAGCCAGCCCCTCACAACTGTCTCCTCACTCTAGTGAATCTAAGGATTTATTTAAATTTGTATTCTAGAATCTGCCACATTTTTATCTCTTTTTCATTCTCTTTGCCATCACTATAGTGTAAGTCTTTTTCGTGGACTATTGTAATATATACAGGGTTAGATTTGTCATGTTATTAATTCTTTCAAAGCTATATTTTTGTTATCTAATCAGTTTTATCATCTCATTAACATTTTGGAAGTTCTCCTTTAATCATTTCATTCCCCTTTTCTGATTTCAGGAAAAAAAAAAAAAAAACAACTCTATTTCTCTAGAATTTGTTTCTGACTTCCCAGTCAGATTTTACTTCTCACTGCCCAGCCAGAGTTCCTTATTCCGATAACATGGACCACCCACAACATTGACCCCAAGTGATTTTTGTTGAGTAGGTTTGTGTTGTTCCTTGTAGAATATTTGCCACCTAAACCTCTGCCTCCCACCTGTCCCTGTGAAAATTGTCTGCTCACAGTCCCAGAGACAGAGGACCATAAAGTAGGGTGGAAGTGACCACCTAGGTGGTTATGATTGGTCTTTTAGGGCTTTTGAAGTAAAAAGACAAACACATTAAACAACATGAAAAGATGAAAAGCAGCCTCCCCTCTTTATTTACATAGAATTTCCCAGGCAGCCCTCTCTTCTCCAGGACACTGGGCCACCGCACAGCAGAACCTGTTGGACATGGCTTGCCTCTACCCTGTGTGAGTCCCCAGGTTCCCTGAATCATGGCCTTCTCTTTGTCAACTTGATTTGGGAAAGTACATGCTACAGAAATAACCTAAGAAAGAGTTTGTGAGAGGTTTAAATTTTTGCTTTTACATGTTTGAAATTTTTTCAACCTCAAAGTTTGATGGTAAATTTGGTTTCATGTATGAGTCCAGGCTGAAAAATAATTGTCATTCATAGCTTTGGCTCCCCACCTTCCGAACAGGTAGGAAGCAGCCTGAAATAATTACTCAAAAGGCATATCTTCCAAGGATCTGGCAGTGGCCAAGGAGGATGGGAATGGAAGGGCACTGGAGAGGATAGCCAAGGGACTGAAAAGCCACTGCCAGGGTGAAGAACCAAGCTTTTAAGGAAAGAATGTCTCCTCCTTTTGGATTATGGCACCTGCCAACTATTGAGGGTGAGAGTTTGGAACTCTGCACACCAGTGTCTATGCATGCTGCTCATTTTCTTTATTTGAGTTACGATGCTTATTTTGATGATCCTGTACTTGTCTTCTCTTTATGTTGGACACGTGGGGGACAGGTAGCTTGTCTTTAGATCACAAGCCTCTGGATGGAGTATAGCAGCAGCTGAATATCCAGATGATGTCAATCATATGATCCTGACTTGAAGCCTGATGCTGGGATTGGTGGTAGGATGAGACTTCTAGGGGCTGTGGATGGAGGATGAGGATGCTTCGCAGGTGGGGGACATGTGAGTAATTCGTGTGGAGGTCTGACCACCGGTGGCCACTCTGTGTCCATGCTTTTGGCCCAGTGACCTTGCTGTTCCCTTCCTCTCAAACTCTTAGGGTATCTGTGGATTTGCTTTGACTTGGGGGATGGTAGAAAACCCAATGCAAGCAGAGGCATGGATGTGTGTTTGTGTATTCTGCCTCCCCTCTCACTCCTCTGCTTTCATCTTGAGAACATATACACATGAACTTGCTGGAGAATGCATCACACATGAGAAAGTCCAGCCAAGATGAGCAAAGTGGCCCAGTCAGCATGCAGTCGACTGCAGAAGCTGAAGCAGCCGTGCTATATTAGTCCGTTTTCATGCTGCTGATAAAGATATACCATAGACTGGGCAGTTTACAAAACAAAGAGGTTTAATTGGATTTACAGTTCAATGTGGCTGGAAAAACCTCTCAATCATGGCAGAAGGCAAGGAGGAGCAAGTCATATCTTACATGAATGGCAGCAGGCAGAAAGAGAATGTGTGCCAAAAAACTTCCCCTTATAATAACCATCAGATCTTGTGAGACTTACTCACTGTCTTGAGAACAGCACAGGAAAGACCTGCCGTCATGATTCATTTACCTCCCACCAGGTCCGTTTCACAACACGTGGGAATTCAAGATGAGATTTGGGTAGGGACACAGCCAAACCATATCATTCTGCCCCTGGCACCACCCAAACCTCATGCTCTCACATTTCAGAACCAATCATACCTTCCCAACAGTCCCCCAAAGTCTTAACTCATTTCAGCATTAACTCAAAAGTCCACAGTCCAAAGTCTCATCTGAGAGAAAGCAAGTCCCTCTGCCTATGAGCCATTAAAATCAAAAGCAAAGTAGTTACTACCTAGATAACAATGGGATAAATGGATAAATACAGCCATTCTGAATAGGAGACATTGGCCAAAAGGGGCTACAGGTCCCATGCAAGTCTGAAATCCAGCAGGGCAGTCAAATCTTAAAGCTCCAAAATGGTCTCCTTTGATTCCATGTCTTGCATCCGGGTCACACTGATGCAAGGGGTGGTGAGTTCCTGTGGTCTTTGGCAGCTCCACCCCTGTGGCTTTGCAGGGTATAGCCCCCCTCCTGGCTGCTTTCACAGGCTGGTGTTGAGTGTCTGTGGCATTTCCAGGTGCATGTTGCAGGCTGTCAGTGGATCTACCATTCTGGGGTCTGGAGGATGGTGGCCCTCTTCTCATAGCTCTACTAGGAGGTGCACCAGTTGGGGCTCTGTGTGGAAGCTCTGACTTCACATTTCCCTTCTGCACTGCCCTAGTAGAGGTTCTCCATGAGCACCCCACACCTGCAGCAAACTTCTGCCTGGACATCCAGGCATTTGCGTACATTTTCTGAAATCTAGGTGGAGGTTCCCAAACCTCAATTCTTGACTTCTGTACACTCACAGGCTCAATACCAAATGGAAGCTGCCAAGGCTTGGAGCTTGCACCCTCTGAAGCCATGGCCTGAGCTCCGTGTTGGCCCCTTTCATGGCTGGAGCAGCTGGGACGCAGGGCAACAAGTCCCAAGGCTGCACACACCACAAGTACACAGGGCCCACCCCATGAAACCATTTTTTTGCCCCTAGGACTCCAGGCCTGTGATGGGAGGGCTGCTGTGAAGACCTCTGACATGGCCTAGAGATATTTTTCCCATTGTCTTGGGGATTAACATTCAGCTCCTTGTTACTTATGCATATTTCTGTAGCTGGCTTGAATTTCTCCTCTGAAAATGGGATTTTCTTTTCTATTGCATTGTCAAGCTACAAATTTTTCAGACTTTTATGCTCTGCTTCCCTTATAAAACTGAATGCTTTTAACAGCACCCAGTCACCTCTTGAATGCTTTGCTGCTTAGAAATTTCTTCTGCCAGATACCCTAAATCATCTTTCTCAAGTTCAAAGTTCCCCAAATCTCTTGGGCAGGGGCAAAATGCCACCAGTCTCTTTGCTAAAACATAACAAGAGTCACCTTTGCTCCAGTTTCCAACAAGTTCCTCATCTCCATCTGAGACCACTTCAGCTCTGGCATTATTGTTCATATCACTATCAACATTTTTGTCAAAGCCATTCAACAAGTCTCTTGGAAGTTCCAAACTTTCCTACATTTTCTTGTCGTCTTCTGAGCCCTCCAAACTGTTCCAACCTCTGCCTTTTACCCAGTTCCAAAGTTGCTTCCACATTTTAGGGTATCTTTTCGGCAACACCCCACTCTACTGGTACCAATTTACTGTATTAATTCATTCTCACACTGCTGATAAAGATATACCCAAGACTGGGCAATTTATAAAAGAAAGAGGTTTAATTGGACTCACATTTCTACGTGGCTGGGGAGGCCTCACAATCATGGTGGAAGACAAGGAAGAGCAAGTCACGTCTTACATGGATGGCAGCAGGCAAAAGGAGAACTTGTGCAGGAAAACTCTCTATAATAACCACCAGATCTCATGAGACTTACTAGCACAAAAGCAGCACAAGAAAGACCTCCCACTATGATTCAATTTATCTCCCACCAGGCCCCTCCCCAACACATGGGAATTCAAGATGAGATTTGGGTGGGGACACAACCAAACCTTATCACCCACTGAGCCAGGCACATTCACTGTAATGCAATCAGAACCCAGCCTCATAAGCAGAAATGAATGTTTGTTGTGCTATGTCCTTAGCTCATAGAAGAAAAAGCACATAGGTCTGGTGGTTCTGTGCTGGTCACAGAGGTGCATTGCTGAGATCTCCTTGCATGAAGGGACTCACTGAGAGAAGTATAGTGAGTTGCCAGCCTTTGGTGTCACTGCTATGGGTATCTGTTGCAACATCCTCCCAACAGCTGACTCCCCCCAGCTTCCCCAGACCAATGAATGGGCACTGTGAGGGTTCTGGAATATATTCTCTCCCCATATGGAGTGAAGACACTAAGACCAGAACATTTCCACCTCATATGGGACCCCTCTAATGATCATTCTGTTTGGGGATTCCCTTCGTCCTGCTCATGGACCCCCCAGTTTCAGGCTCTTCTTCTCCAATCCACTTCCTCCATCCCTTTGCTGGCCTCCCCTCCCTTGTAGCCCTCTTAGACATTTCCACAGCAGCTCTGGTACCATGCTCATTGCACCATGATTTGTTGATTGCCAGAAAACATGCACTGACATCTTGGCAGTGCAGCATTGTGCTGTCAATTGACGAGTGGTATGCTCTCATCTCTCAAGGAATGAAGTAATGCATTTTCTGGGGCTCAAAAATTCCACTGGCTTTTGTTTTTGTTTGTTTGCTTTTGGTCTCTTTCTCTGTTCATATTTCAGAGTACACCCCTAAAAAGCCTATTCATAGCTCTGTGTGCTGGGCAGGGCAGCCGAGGGCGGGGCTCATCTTTAGAGCAATTGGTTGGCAAAACAGCTGTTTCTTGGGATGGGCAGGGCTTGGAAAGGTTTTTTTTGTTTGTTTGTTTTTGTTTTTTTCCCTGTGGCTATTGGGTTTCTTTGGAGGGGAATCCTCCCATATCCTGCCTGGAGTGATGTAAACCAGCGACTGTCACTTTAAGAGTTGGTCAGGGAAAGGTTTGAAGTCTCTGTGGTTCAGTTATAGAATTTAGTCTCCCTGTTTTGAACCTCTCACCTCACCCAGGCCACTGCTACGGCTGGATGCTCAAATCCCTGTGCCTCCAGGTCAAGCTTTTCCACAAAACAAGCCTCCAGGCTTCTGGATTAGAGGCTGGTGGTGGTGTGTGTGGGAGAGGAGTCCCAGAGTGCAGCACCTCAAGAAGACCTTCTCCTCCCCCTGACTTCAGTCTACACCCAACCCCACTCCCTCAGTGCTGAACAGCTTCACACTCTCCTCAGAGACGTTTCTGAAAGGCGAAACCAATGTCCACCCCTTCACCTAATGGAGTTATATTAGCCCATTTTCACACTGCTATAAAGAATACCTGAGACTGGGTAATTTATAAAGGAAAGAGGTTTAATTGACTCAAAGTTCCACATGGGTAGGAAGGCCTCAGGAAACTAACAATCATGGCAGAAGGCTAAGGGGAAACAAGGCATGTCTTACATGATGGCAGGAGAGAGAGAGAGAGAGCACAGGGGAAACCGCCACTTTTAAACCATCAGATCTCATGAGAACTCATTCACTATCATGAGAACAGCATGAGGGAAACCACTCCAGGATCCAATCACCTCCCACCAGGTCCCTCCCTCTACATGTGGGGATGACAGCTCAAGATGACATTTGGGTGGGGAGACAAAGCCAAACTATATCAGATATTAAAGAAAAATTATTTCATGCTACTTGTAAAGCATCCTGTTATGGTTTGGATGTGTGTCTCCTCCAATCGCATGTTGAAATGTGATCCCAAGGGTTGGAAGTGGGCCTGGTAGGAGGTGTTTGGATCCTGGGTGTGGATCCCTCATAAATGGGTTGGTGCCCTCCTCACAGAAACCAGTGAGTTCTCGCTGCTCTGAGTTCACACAGGAGCTGGTTGTTTAAAGGAACCTGCCCCTGCCCCTTGCTCTCTCTCTCACCATGTGACATGCTGCACCCCCATCACCTTCCACCATGATTGGAAGCTACCTGAGGCCTCACCAGAAGCAGATGCCAATACCATGCTTCATGTACAGCCTGCAGACCCATGAGCAAAATAAACCTCTCTTCTTTATAAATTACCCAGTCTCAGGTATCCCTTTATAGCAATGCAAATGGACTAACACACATGGTGAGGCTGAGGTTGGCTTTTTTTTTTTTGAGACAGAGTCTCCCTCTGTCACCCAGGCTGGAGTGCAGTGGCATGATCTCAGCTCACTTCAAGCTCTGCCTCATGGGTTCACACCATTCTCCTGCCTCAGCCTCCCCAGTAGCTGGGACTACAGGGGCCCACCACCAAGCCTGGCTAATGGTCTTATATATTTAGTAGAGATGGGGTTTTCACTGCGTTAGCCAGGATGGTCTCAGTCTCCTGACCTTGCGATCTGCCCGCCTAGGCCTCCCAAAGTGCTGGGATTACAGGTGTGAGCCACCGTGCCCGGCCAAGGCTGGCTTTATTCAGGGTCATCATGATAGGTCCTGGACCACCGCAGTGGGGGCTTTCAGTCAGAAGACATTGAGCTCAACTCTGACTACATCTCAGCAAGGGGAATTTATAGCCACAGAGCAGGGTAGGGGGTCTGTGGATGGAAAATGCTGAGGAAACATCAGGGACTTTGGTTATACCCAAGTAAGAGAACTGTTGCCGAAGACAGGCCAGGGTGAAGAGACACCATCTGAGTGATGGTATACAACAGAGGTGCTAGTGAAGGTAATATTCCAGTGACATTCTGACTTATTTTACTTAGTAAAATTGACCTTGATTTTAAGTCATAGAGTTACTTATATAGTTCATAGGCATGCATAATCTTGAATATTTGAATATGACTTCATCAGAAGTTCATAGAGTTTAAGGTTTAAGAGCCCTGAGAATGGGAAGGTTTCCATGAATAAAATTTCATGTTTCATCTTAAATGGGCAGTGGGAACTTTTTTCCAGGGAATAGGGAACATAATTTTTCAGTCTACTTTTACTGAGAGATTTTCTACTTTCCCTTTCCTCCAGGACAATGTCTTTAGAATTCTACAAACAGAAACATTTTATAAAAAATTGCTTACTAATGGTAATTTTTATTTACCCTTTTTAAATAAGCACAGGTTATTTGATCAGAAAAATATACTAACGACAGCATGCACAAATATCTCCTCTGTGTTTCTCTTTATTTTCATCCAGCTTGATTGTAAAACCTTTTATACTAGATTTTATTTGAAATCTGGTCACATATAGCGTATACTCCTAAATTTGGAATACCCTAAACATTATATGGCACTTTTCAGATTTTTGCAAGACTAAAATTTTCAGTTCCACATATATTGACCCGTCTGAGAAGTGTTCTGAATGCACAGAAACTCTCAATCCTTCTCTGATTCTTACGCAGTGGGACATTTATTCGGTAATCTCACTTCCAGAGGTACAATTTAAACTTGCATAGAGGTTAATATTATAGGGCTCTTGGGCTATGCAGCTGACAGCTTTTCACACACTTGATTTCTGATTTTCCTTCACGAGGACGCTACATTTCCATTAACAGCTGATGCATATTTTACAGATGTAAGTGAGTAGCCTCAGGCGGTTGCAGAGGAAAATGGTTCTTCTCTGATTTCATCTTGCCTTCCTGCTCACTTCCACAAAGTTTCCCATTCAGCCTAAGCATAATTCTTCCACAGAGCAAGACAGAGTGTGAAGTGAAATCCAACAGTCATGTTCTTCCTCTACGATCACGTAGATATATTATATTGGATTGGCTGAAAGTTTTTAGAGAAATGTAATTCTTCTCAGCTGTTATTTTACCAGCTGAATTGCTTATGAGGGCAATAAAAGCTATAATTAAACATAAAAATGAGGAACAATTCAAATTGCATTATGTAATCTTGTACAAAACACACCCTACTTATATCCCTATTCTTAGATGTCTTTTTCGTTGTTGTTGTATAAATTTATTTCCATTCCCTTCCAACTCACAGTTACAATGTTTGACACCTTCACTCCTGATATTACAACACTGAATGCTGACGGAACCTGGAAAGTCACATTTTTGGACAGTTTTGTGTTAATTGCACAGAAAATTATTACTCAGAGCACACAGCACCATGACTGACACATCTGGCTGGAAAACGATTTTGGCAATTTTCTCTTGTAGTGGTGATTATGCCACAGGCCATTATGTGGTTCATCTAGACAGCTTATATTTAGGGGGATTTTATGATGTCTGAAATTTTCTCACCCCCTTTCCTCATCAGCATCTTTCTTTTAATTGTGTTTGCAATTGATGAGTTTAAATTAACTGCTTCTGACTCCTTTGGTTCCTGCTTTTCTCTGGCATCTTTTTACAGATTCGTCTTACATTTTTTCTCTTTCTGCGCCAACCTCTTCAACTTTTCAGGCTGCTGCAACAAATTACCATTGACTGGGTGGGTTAGAAACAACAGAAATTTATTCCTTACAGTTTTGGAGGTTGGAAGTTACAGATCTGGCCTTCAGCAGATGCAGTGTCTACTGAAGCCCTGCTTCCTGGTTCGTTGACCACAGTATTTTCATTGTATCCCTCCATAGGGTAGGAAAAAGGCAGCCCTGTGGGTCCTCTTTTATAAGGGCACTAATGGCATTGATGAGGGCCCCACCCTCATGACCCGCTCACCTCCCAGAGACCCCCACTTCCTAATAGCATCTCATTGTTGATGGGGTTTCCACACCTGAATTATAGGGAGACACAAACCTTCAGACTGTATTAGCCAGAAAGCAGAGTTTAGTGGCCAGTTTTAGGATACGATTTGCTAATTACTTGTAACAGAGAAAGGCATGATGGATTTTAATTTTCCCTCAACATTTATCTTTATTTAGTACATTCCACTCTCATGCCCATACTTGCCACTCACAAACCATTTTTTTGTTGGACTTGTCAGTCAAGGTGAGAAATATCTGAGAACACCAAGATTATCAAAAGTGCAGTTGAAGTTGGATTGGGCATGAAGTGTTGTACAAATCAGTGAGAATAACAGATTCTAGATTGTAGGGAATTATTAAGTGGTGCCATCATTAGGGTCACCATATTTAGCAAATGAAAATAGAAGACACCTAGTTAAATTTGAATTTCAGATGAACAACAAATGATTGTTTAGTATAAGTGTGTCTCAAGTAGGATTTGCGATACATTTAAATGAAGAATACTAATACTAAATATAGACTACAGAATCATTCATTGTTTGTCTGAAATTCAAATTTAACTGGGTGTCCTGTAATTTAGCTGGCAACGAGAGCCATTATTCGTAATGATTCCATGAAAGGCAAATAATATTAAGCAAAATTGGATGAAGTCTGCTTACTCTTGTCTTTAATAGAAATTTATATTTCAGTCAAATGTTCTTCAAGATTCTTGTCTTGGAAATAATATTCTCAATTTTTCATTACATTTTTCTTTTGGTAACAATAAATTGTCGTCTTCCTCAAGTTTCTCATAATAAATTTTGATTTATATTTATTTTGCAGAGGAAGATGAGGAATACATTTTCATTAACCATCTAACAATTAAGCTTTATTTATATGGTTACTTGAATGATTGTTTGGATTGAACTGAAATTTTAATCAAAACTTTGGTCAATTTTTTTTCTGGTAGTCATTTTGTAGGATCAGTACTTAATAATCCAAGTGAAATATTATGCAGTTGTTAAGTATAATAATAACATGAATCAATATAATTGAAAACCATAATTAGAAAAATGATGGTGAATGTCTACATGGTATAAATAATATCACTATTAAAAATATTTCTAATACAAAAATACAAAAGCT
The DNA here is from genome assembly GCF_037993035.2 of Macaca fascicularis. Taxonomy (NCBI): domain Eukaryota; kingdom Metazoa; phylum Chordata; class Mammalia; order Primates; family Cercopithecidae; genus Macaca; species Macaca fascicularis. The sequence continues at coordinate 6,120,660 of NC_088378.1, forward strand.
AAACTCCTGTGGTTGATACAAATAGGGCTCATGTCTTTATTCCCATTTAAGTTTCAGATATATTTGCATATACGAACTTGTAAACGTTTTTTGCTTCATTTGACTCACACAAACATCACAATAAATAAGCTAAAATAAAAAATATCCCCCAAATACAGGAATTATAGTTTTATGAACTTCATATCTCATTCGAAATGAGCTAGAGTACAATTGTTTTTCAATATGTTAGATTTCTTCAGAAATTTAAGAACAGCAGTTAATCCTATCCAAAAGCAAGAGAAGAATAATCAGGGGAAGAAAAAGGAGCGAAACTGAGCAAGACAGAGCAGGAGGAGGGGGGCCACGAGGAGAGAGAGAAGTTGAGTTAGAAGCAGCATTCAGGCTGAAGACCCAGGACAGCTAGGGGTGCGGTTCCGGCCTGAAGGCAGTCAGTTGGAGAATGCTGCCGTATTCAGGGATACCAGCCTTATAAATAATTGCCCAAAGAAGGAAATTTATAGTTATTTATAGATATATCATTATATATTAAAGTAATTACTCTCTTTGGAAATTTTGATTTTATCCAAGAACTTAAAGCTCAACAGCATAACTGTTATGCTGTCTCATTTTTGGGATTCCCCTCCCTGCTTCGTGTTCAGAAATGTGCTTCTATGTATAAATCTGCTGTGAACATAAGAATCGCCTTATTTTCTTTCTTGGTCAAAGGGATCATACCTGGTCAAATGATGACTGTTGTCTAATATCTGCAAATGTGGATTCTTATATTTTGTCCATAGGACAAGTGGAGGGCAAAATCTAAATCCCATTGCTCCATCATAGCTAGCCAGCAGTAACTACTCAATTTTTTAGAATTACATGTTTAATGAACATTTTCAAAGAAGTTCCATGTATCTTAAATCCAAATAAGGTCTAGATTTAGCCATACTTGTGGTCTCTCTATGTGTTCTTTGCATGTGGTCCCTTTCTCACTCTATGTGTGTCTCTCTCTCTTTCTCACACACACACACACACACACACACACACTCACTCACACATACACTACTGAGGCATTTTAAAGCAAATTTCCAGAATTTTTATTATTTTACTGCTATAAATTTAGTATATCTACCTCTACAAATGTGGACATTTCCTTCCTTACCCATAATGTCTTTATCACATTTATCAAAAAATAAAGATATTTCTTTGGTACCATCTGGTATTCATTTCATACTTGAGTTTCTCTGATTATCTCAGAAATCAAATTTTACATTTGGTTTATTTGAAGCAGATTCCAGAAAGTTCATGCATCATATTTGTTTGTTCAATCTCTTAGGTCTCTTTTAATATAATACAATCCCCCCTATCATTTTTTTTGTGTGCCATTGACTTGAAGTAACTGGGTCAGTACCCTTGTAGAATGTAACTGTTTCTGGAGTTATTGATTGCTTCATGTGGCTATTTAACTTGTTCCTCCATCTTCTGAATTGACTGTAAACTTAAAGCAATCTCTAAAGGATTGATTAGATTGGAGGTTAACTTTTCAGAATGCAGAGCACTCATGGGTGGGGCTGTGTACTTCACAGCATGTCCGGCGCCCCTTCCAGCCATGCTGACACGGATCACTGGCTTCAGGGTGACACCTGGCACTGCCTTTAAAAGCTTGCCCTCTTTCACCCATGGATAATCTGAATTTATCATTAGTGTGCAAAATGGTTATTTTCTTATTCTCTTATTTCTTATTTATCAGTGGAAATTTTTCCATAAAACTTCTCTCATGAGCTAGTAGTTTTTTTATTACCTTCAGATACATTTCATAAAGGAAAGAAATATGTCGATTCGTTCCCTTTATTTTCCCACTTAGAAAGTGAGGAGTTGGTGGCTGTGGTGGACCCCAGGATGCCCAGGTCTTTTAGGCTGGGGTGGTTCAGCACAGGATTCTCCTCCTCCCAACCAGAATCTGTAGCTGCTTCCTGACAACCTTTGCTGATGACCAGATCTCACTTTGCCTGCACCACAGTGGACCAGAGTGCATCAGAACGAATGCCGCCAAGTCCTTCCCCATCAATAACCTTAACCAACAAATGGCAGGAATAGGTGAACCAAGATCCAAGAACCTTTGCCCCCAGGTGGGACACCTCCAAGGCACTTGTTCTACACTGGTTTCAAGGGTTCTTCAGCGGGGTTAAGGTCCGTTGATGATAACCAGCTTAGTAGCGGACACGCTATAAACTTCCTTTCTCCATCACTTCCCCACTCTTGCTGGTTGTTTCTCAAGTAAACTACACACAAATCTTTGCCCCAGGGTCTGTTTTGCGGGGACTCTTCAGTGATAAGTAGCACCTTTGGGTACCCTCCCACAGTTTCTTTTTCTTGTATCTAGCTCTTTCTCTCCTAGTCTATTTTAAATCATAACAGTCACCTTATGGGCACTGATGCATTCCTTGTATTTCAGTTTATTACAGTCATTTTGAAGATACTCAAATTGTCACACTTTTGGTCATTGGCAGCCTTTTTCGTGTTGTCTCTTTAATTCTTCCCTCACACATTTTTTAAAAAAGATTTTGTTTTTTTAGAGCAATTTTAGGTTCACAGCAAAAATGAGTGGAAGGTACAGAATTCCTATATGCCCTCTGCCCCCACACATGCACGACCTCTCCCACTATCACATCCCCCCGCGGAGTGGTGCACTGGTTATCATTGATGAACCTACACTGACACTTCATCATCCAGAGTCCAGAGTGTACATGACGGTTCACTCTTGGATTTGCGTATTCAACAGATTTTGACAAATTCAAAACGGCGTGGATCCATCATGATGGTATTACACAGAGTACTTTCACTGCTTTCACTGTCCGAAAATTCCTCTTGCTCTGTGTCCTCATCCCTCCCACCTCACCCCTAACCCTTGGCAACTGCTGAATTTTTTTTACTGTCTCTATATTTTTGCCTTTTCTGGAATGTCAAATAGTTGGAATTATACAGTATGTAGTTTCTTTGGCTGGCCTTTTCTCATAGCAATTTGCATTTAATGTTCTCTCATGTATTTTCATGCCTTGTTATCTCATCTCTTTTTAGGGTTGAATAATATTCTATTGTCTAGATGTACCATAGTTTATTAATCCATTTACCTACCAAAGTACATCTTGGTTGCTTCCAAGTTTTGACAATTATACATAAAGTTTCTATTAACATTCTTTTCAGGTCTTTGTGTGGACAGATATTTTCAACTCACTTGAATAAAAACCAGAGAGCACAATTGCTAGATTGTGTGATAAGAGTATGTTCAGTTTTGTAAGAAACCGGACGACTGTGTTTCAAAGTGGCTAGACCACTTTGCATTCTCACTAGCAGTGAATTCATATTCTTGTTGTTCCACGTCCTGGTCAGCATGTGGGGCTGTCAGTGTTTTGGATTCTGGCCATTATAACAGGTATGGAGTGGTAACTCATTGCTGTTTTAATTTGCAATTCCCTAATGGCATATGATATTGAATATCTTTTCATATGCTTATTTGCCATCTCTAGATCTTCTTTGGTGAGGTGTCTATTCAGATCTGTTCCCCATTTTTAAATCAGGGTTTTCATTTTCTTACTGTTGAGTTTTAAGTATTATTTGTGTATTTTGTCCTTTATCATGTATGTGCTTTGCAAGTATGTATTCCAAGTCTAAGGCTTGTATTCTCATTCTTTTTATTCACAACTCTTTTTGAGATAGTTTTAATTGAAAGTTAACACACATAAGGAAAGGCACATAAATCATAAGTATACAGCTCAATAAATTATCACAGAGTGAATCCAGCCTTGTAACTGACACTTTGGAAGTTCTCACAATGCCCTAAGTATTACTCTCTAGGTAACGTCTACACCGAACTCTGTGCTGAGTTTTGTACCATAGACTGGTTTGTCCTATTTTTTGAGATGGCGTCTCACTCTGTCACCCAGGCTGGAGTGCAGTGGCACCATCTCGGCTCACTGCAACCTCCACCTCTCAGGTTCAAGCGATTCCCCTGCCTCAGCCTCCTGAGTGGCTGGGACTACAGGAACACTCCCGGCTAATTTTTGTATTTTTAGTAGAGGTGGGGTTTCACCATGTTGTCCAGGATGGTCTTGATCCCCTAACCTCGTGACCCACCTCCCTCGGCCTCCAAAAGTGCTGGGATTACAGGCATGAACCACTGAGCCCGGCCCAATTTTTAAACTTTATAGAAATGGATGCATTCAATGTCTGGCTTCTTTCACTCAACAGCATGCTTATGATATTTATTCAGGTTTTAATGGATAGTGGTAATTCAGTCATTTTTATTGGTGCATTTAATCGTATGAATGTAGCAGGCTATGTTTACCATTTTTCTGTTGATGGACATTTAGGTGTTTTTCTAGGGGTTATCTAATATCCCTAAAATTATTATTAATGATTTAGCAATATTTTTAAGGACATAAATTTTAATTTTTTACTATGTAAATAACTAGGAATAAACTTGCCAGTGATAGAATAGTTGTAGGGTTTTATTGTATAAGAAAAAGCAAAATGCTTTTCCAAAGTTGCTATGACATTTTATGTTCCCACTGGCAATAACATTCCTGCCTCTATGCATCTTTGTCAAAATTTGGTATTGTCAGTCTTTTTATTGTAACTATTCTACTGGGTATGACATAGTATCTAAGAGTGGGCACAGTTTGCATTTCTTTGATGACTAGTGATGCTGTGTACCTTGCATAGATGGTTACTGGCAACTCATATTTCTTATTTGAAGTATGTGTACAAGTCATTTGTCTGTTTTTAATGGGTGATTTGTCTTTTATTGTAGAATTATAGCAGTTTTTAATATATCCTGGATGCAAGTCATCTGTCAAATATATGTAATGAGAATATTTTTATCTAGTATATAGCCTTTCTATTAATTTTCATACCTATTTATTTTATTCAGAAGTCCTTTTTCAGTGTTGTTGAAGTCTAAGTCATAAATTGTCTTTTATGGTTATTTGTATTTTTTAAGAAATCCTTGACTATCCCAAGGTCACTACATACATAAATACTCCTCACTCTCTACATAGGGGTGTGTGTGTGTGTATATATATATATAATACCTATATAATACACTTATATATAAGTGCTTTGATCTCCTTTTCCAGTGTTGTTGAAGTCTAAGTCATAAATTGTGTTTTATGGTTATTTGCATTTTCTAAGAAATCCTTGACTATCCCAAGGTCACTATATACATAAACACACCTCACTATATAGGGGGGTGTGTGTGTATATATATATAATACCTATATAATACACTTATATATACATATGTAGGTATATTAAATATATGCAGAGTATGTATAATGGCTTATATATACTCTTACTCATCAATATATTAACTATTTTAAGAGCTCTATAATTCTATAATTTATATGCCATAAATTTATCCATTTTAGGTGTGCAATTCAGGTTGTTTTTAGTAAAATTATAGAGTTGTATATCCTTCACCATAATCCAGTCTTGGAACATTTCCATCACCCCAAAATGCTCCCTCTTGCTAATCTGCAATCCATCCTCATTTCTACCTCCAGCCCTAGGTAATTACTAACTGCTTTCTGTATCTATAGTTTTGCATTTTGGGACACTCATGTAAGTAGAATAATACAATACTGTGTAGGCAGAATTTAGGGTGGCCTTTATGACCCTCACTCCTTGGAGTTATAATCATGACCATAGTACTTTTTATGATAAAAGTGAGACTATTCAGGTGGACTTAAGCTAATCACATGAGGCCCTTAAAAGCAGTGCGCTTTCTATGGTTGGGAGAAGAGGGAAAGGCAAGGAGGTGTTTGAAGCACTAAGGAGATTAGCTGAGCCATTCCTGGCTTCTGAGATGAAAGAGGCCCCAGTCGGGGACTGAAGGGTAGACTCCAGGACCTGACAGAATTTCCTGCCGAGAGCCAGCGAGTCAGTGAGGTGCTCAGTCTTACAGTTTCAAGGAGCTGGGTCTACCAGAAGTTTGGATGAACTAGAACGCAGATTCTTCCTTGGGGCCTCCCTTTGAGAGCCAGCCAGGCTGACCCTGGATTTCAGCCTTGCAAGACCCTGAGCAGAAGACCTAGGAGGCCATGCCGAGACTCCTAACCTGCAGAAAATGTGAGATGATGAAGCGGTGCTGTGCCAAGGTGTGATGTGTGTGGTCATTTGTTACACAGCAGTAGGAAACTAATGCAAACATGAAGTCTTTTGCCTCTGACTTTTTCACTTACACTGAGGTTCATCTATGTTTTAACATGTAACATGTTGTAAATTTTTGTCCTTTTCGTTGCTGAATAGTACTTAGTATAGATTTTAGTATTTCAATAACACTTGTTAAGTTTGAATAATGAACAATATACAAAGAAAAAACTTCAGAGTGTGTTGCTATAGTGGGAAAACATTCTTTGCATGTTCAGAGGGTGATAGGGATAAACACACATTGAACAAAGATAAATGTTGTTAGCTTTTAGAATTATAGTGGTAGCTTTTCCATTTAAGTCTATGATCAACCTCAATTCATCTCAGGTATGGTGACCACAAAAATGACCATCGATTGGCCAGTTCCTAACAACAACAGCAGCAAACAGTTAGAGGTAGTGGCTCTGGTCTCTGAGAGGTACAGGAAAATTCATTGTTAGAAATACGTATTTTAATTAAAATACTAGAATCTGGTCGATAAACAAGACTTGCTTTGTATTTTAAGGCTCTATACTTTCATATCCCTATAATAGTTAATTTAAGATCAGTCTAAATTTTTAGATAATGTAATCTAATTATAACATAGAAAAGACTCACAATTTTCCTCCACGATTATGTGTGCCAAGTTAATCTCATGAGGTTAAAAAAAAAAATAGAGGATATACAGTTTGCAGTAAAGATGGAATAAGAAAACATCTTTGAAAAGTGTTGACTAAATGTTTGAAAAAACACATTGAAAAGTGCTGACACCAAAAATTGACATCCAAAATGGGAATGTTGTTGATATTTAGTCTAGAACCATATGAGTCTTATCTGCTGTCACAATACTTTGTTTCTGAAGATGTATTTATTTCACTTTTTTACGCCCAGAGAAAAAAATAATGTGAATTAGAACCTGAGACATGCCCCTCCACCAATTTGGGCTTGGAGTTGTATCAACACTGTTTGTTGAAGGGACTTTCCTTTCCTGTTAGACTGTTTGATGCTTTTGCAGAAAATCAATTTTTCTATTACATATTAATCTGATTCTGGACTCTATTCTGCTTCATAATATATTCATTAATCCTCATTCAAATCTTATCCTGTCTTGATATGTTGCTTTATCATAAGTCTTGAACTCAGTTGAACTAACTTGCTCACTATATTATGTTTTCTAACATGATTATCATACATATCTCACTTTAGTTAGGACTTCTTAAACTGTACTCAACAAAGTATGAAACTCCTTTGAAGAGAGCTTGAAAATCTTCTGATGGATTTATTTCTGATCATTTTATATATTTGAGATTATTGTAAACAGTAAATTGTTTTGCAATTTTATTTTCTAATTGTTTAATGCTTGTATATAAAATCATAACTGCCTTTTGTATATTGACCTGTAATTTTGCCACTTTGTACAATTCGCTTATAAGATTTAATATTTTTGGTAAATTCATTTGAATTTTCTACTTATACAAACATATTATCTGTGAATAAAGCCCATTTCACTTTTTCTATTTCAATCTCTATACAGTAATCATTAAGATTTTTCCAAACGTGATATTGAGATAGAAAAGTATATTTGGAACAGAAATGCTGTCAGATTTGGCCAGAGAGCTTCCACCCCCACCGAGGAAGCTTTCCACTTTGTTTTCTCACGCAGGAGGTAAATATCTCAGTTTTTTATGTGATTATTTTGTGGAAGAGAGAGATTAGGTAACATAACCAAAGTCACATGAATATTGCATTTCTGGACTGGGATTTGGATGGAGTTTTTTCTAATTGCAGAGCTATTTTGCATTAAAACTCTGATGAATATCAAATCTGCCATTTTGTGGTAATAGCCATTTTTGAAAGTTGTGTGCATAATGGGCATGTTTCCTGCCTTCTATTTTATTGATAAGAAACTGAGACGATGGAAAAACCTCCTATCATACTGCCATTAACCATTGTATGGTATTCAATCAGCTATAGATCCACCCCAGCGGACATCAACATTCCTTCGTGGGCCTCACGTTTAAATATTCCTAGTAAAAGTCCTTTGACATGACTGAATCATTAATGAAACAGCTAATGTACAATAAGCACTACATGGATCTGCAGCTCTGATTTGCGATGTCAGAGAAGACCATCGCTGATGAGCTGCGCAGATTATGGGCGTGAAACAATGATGGCCACATTAGTCTGATAGGGCTACTGGGGAATCTTTGTCCACCTATTTGTTTTTTGATTTATGAGAAGGCATTTATCAAATGCCCTTTGGGCATCTAGCCAGCAATGAACATAAATTTAAAACACAATAAACCCTTCTTCTCTGTAGAATTTTTTTTTTTTCTGACATACTGAGAAAAGAAAATGCTACAGGGAAACGATTTAACAGAAGAAACCACAGGAGCATTAGACAGAGTCATTAAAAGTTGTGCACTGGGAAATAGAAAGAGGTTTCACTGAATACATAATCAAAATTAATTAAAAAGAAATCTCTCACAGGCTCTAATTGACTTTCTCTGTGTATGTCTAAACAGTATTAGATCCTGTGGCAAAGCAAGACTTCACCGGTACCTCTGAAGAATCTGTGCCTCACAACTGATTATTAGATAGTATGTATGTGAAATACTTGCGTGAGGTTTAATTGTATAGGTACATAAAATTATGGCTGATGATATAAACTTTACGGTATTATGAAAAGACCAAAAATGTTGTCAAAAATATTCTTTGTGATTTTGTTTTATGTATTTTTTCTATTTTGATACTAGTAACCTGAAAATGGATCTGTACTTCTGAGATTGCATTCAATGAGAAGGGATTGGGAAATGGACAAGGAGGGAGGAGAAGACAGTAAAACCCGGGCCTGACTCCTGATGCCCCCTGGACCACCCAGAGTGGGTGAGCCAGATGCTAAGAAGCCACTTGATAGGTAGATGCAGAATGGGAAAAGGGTGTTAAGGAAGCTATTGAGTGTCAAGGGTAATATTTTCTTTTATTTACATAAGAATTTCCCTAAACATATGACAATATAAATATAAGTGTGGACACAGATAATATAGATACTGATGTAGATAGAGGTAGAGATAATGCAATAATATTTTGGATTTTCTTTACATCTTCCCTTGTCATTAATCCATAAACATAATTTTCAGTGCTTCTAATCTAATAAATGTGCTATAATTTACTTAATCACATTTGTGTGAATTGGTTTCCCAAAAGATAAAATAGAACTAATGAAAGACTTTCAGCAAGAGACCCCTAATGGTGGACTAGGGTAGAATTGTTGAAAATAGTATCTCTAGGGTAGAATATGGAGGTTACAGGGGGAAGTGGAAACTAATCATTTATTGGCAAGTTCCTAACAAAAAAAAATTACATTTAGAGTCAGTGGGTTGTTGATTTTAACTTCAGGAAGTATGGAAAAATTTGATATTATAAATATATGCTTTATTCAAAAGACTTGGTTCTTATTGAAAAAATAAGACATACTCTGTATTTTAAGATTTCATGTTTTTATATTCTTTAAATGGGAAATGCAGAATTAAGCTAAGATTGTAGATAATACAATGTAATTGTATTCATAGAAAATACACAGCATTGCCCTTTGATATCATGTTTATCAAACTGCGGTAAAGATAAAATAAGAACGTAATTATGAAACCGTCATGGAAAGTACCATACGTGATGCAAAAAAGAGGGGGGTTGTTGTTGATATTTAGTCTAGAGTCATATGAGAGTTTTGTCTGTTTACAGACAACGCCATAACACTGTATCTCTTTCTGAAAATGTGTTTTCAGAAGATAAATAGATTCTATTTAAGGGAGGAGACGTACGGAGATATTTTCGGTTTTCACAGTTGCAGAGAGCTACTATTGGCATTTAGCAGGAAGAGGCCAAGGATGCTGCTAGCAGCCCACAGTGTACAAAGCAGAGCCCTCCACCCTCCACACCCAACAAAAATAAATCTGACTGCAAATGCCAGTGGTGCTAAGCCTGAGAAATCCTACTCTAGGGGAAATGTGTCTTGTCTTAATTTGCCTAAAGTTCTATATGGACCAGCAATGAGTCTGTGGTCTGTTACTGTGAACTTCCTAAGTAGAGGTGGGAGGACATAAGGCGCGCATCCTCTTTGACAATGTTTAACTTTACATCACAGAACTTCCTGAGACTTGCTCAGAGACATAAGGCCCATATAAATAGTCAATATTTATATGGCAGACTGTCATACGATGTAAAGGCAAGCTCGCCTAAACAGGCACAAGGGAAGGTACCTGCAATAGTGGCTAAGATGAAGACTGCCTTAAAATACGTGCACAATGTAGCATTTAACCACGCAGTGTTTATTGCGCAGTTCTTAATCACTAATGAATGCTAACATTTTCTTGCTGTTGATACCAGGGAGAAATAGACAAATTCATGTTGCCCAGCTGCCTCTGCAAAGTGTCTTACTAAACATAAACTCCAACCTGAAGAAAATGAGTCACTGTCTCTGTGGGAAAACAGAATTTTCTCCTGAAAATAACAGTTTGCGTGGGAATGGAAATATTTCGCCTTTTTGAGAGAAAAATGTTCAAATATCAAGAAAATTTACCACACACAGCTTTAATTTTACTTTCTATATTGAGGCTTGATTTTTACCAGTTGAGAAAAGAATTAATGCTCAGTTCACATTGTGTCCAGAGACAGCAATTCACTTCCAGAAGGAGATAGTAGAGAAGTATACATGTTTGTCTATGTGTGTGTGTGTGTGTGTGTGTGTGTGAGAGAGAGAAATTGTGTTGCATAAGTGCATATATGTGTTTCTGTGTATGAGCATGTATGTGTGTGTACATGTGTGAATGTGAATGTGAGAGTTTCTGTGGGTGCGTGTGCATACACCTGTAAGTATGGATGAGCTTTTATATATGCGTATGTGTGTGAATGTGAGAACATATGTGTGAGTGTGTGTATGTGAGTGTGTGTGCATGTTTGAGTGTGAGTTTGAGTGTGTGTGCATGCACAGGTGTATGAGTTTTCATGTATTGTGTACGTGTGTGAATGTGACAATATGTGTGTATGCACATGTAAGTATGAGTTCATGCATGTGTGTGCACATGTGGTGCATGTGTGATGTGTCAGGAATGTGCATGTGTGTGTACATATACAGTCATGCATGCATATGCCTAAGTGCTTGTGTGCACACACATGTGAATGTGTGCATGTGACTGTGTACCTAGTACTGGAGAGCTTCTTTAGAAGAAGCAATCGATCCTGAACTAATGTCAAATTCTTTTTTGTTGTTTTTTTCTGAGAAGGAATCTCACTCTTGTTGCTGATGCTGGAGTGCAGTGGCACCTTGTCAGCTTACTGCAACCTCTGTCTCTTGGGTTCAAGCAGTTCTGCCTCAGCCTCCTGAGAGCTGGGGTTACAGGCGCCCACCACCACACTGGCCTAGTTTTTATATTTTCAGTAGAGACGGGGTTTCACCATGTTGGTCAGGCTGGTCTCAAACTCCTGACCTCAGGCGATCCACCCACCTTGGCCTCCCAAAGTGCTGGGATTACAGGAGTGAGCCACCACGCCCAGCCACATCAAGTTCTTTCTAAAAGCACATGTGAATATACACCCTTTGGAAAATGAAGAGGTAATCAGTTTACTGGAAACCAATTCTGTGTGAAGCATCGCTTTCCTGCCTCGATGCTTTCACTTCGCCATCTCTGGAAATTGGAAGGAACTAAAGGGCCATTGTTTTGGAATCATAACTTATTCTACAGACAGGAGGGAACCACATTGGATTTTCATGCAGCAAGGGGAAGGATTGTATAATCATGTCTGTATTTTATAATCAACATTCTGGTGGCAGTTTCAGAGAATAGGGTGGAGGGATAGAGTTGCTAAAAGGGAAAGCCCGTGTAATGTGCATATGCTTCTGTGAGAATTAACATTCCTGGAACATGCTTGTGGCCTTACATCTCTGCAGCACTTGTTCAAAACTATTCATCCCTATGGCCAGGAAGCAGTCTGAGACCCTGGGCCCTTTACTGTCCACCTCCTTCCATCTCTGTTTCTTCTTCCAGTGACACCTAAAATGAAAGCTACCACAAAGGGACACCTGAAAGTACCTATTATCTGCTAAATATATCTATTGTCTGCTAAATGCCAGTCAGTCAGTAAGCTAGGAACTGGGATCGCAACAATGAAAAAGACCGACCTGTCCTGTCAGGTGGGGGGGGTCTCACTACAATCTGCAATATGATGGTGACCGCTCTGGTTATGGACAAAGTCCTGCAGAGAAAGCTACAGGAGTTTAATACTTTAGAGTTCTATATCAAGACTTCATTGGGATTTTTTTTTTCCCTAGAAGAGAGAGGAAGAAAAAGAAGAATTTAAGACAAGAAAGGTCACGGTGTAGTTTATGGTGGCAAAAAAGTCATTTGCTTATTTTTGGTACGTGTACCATCAAGAAAGTTCTCTTTCGCTGTGATGTTTCAACGTATCAGTCCATGTATGCACGAACAGGCTGTTTGTGAAGGGCCAGTGCACCGATTTCAGATTGTAACTTACTCTATAGACAGGAGAGAACCATGTGTTGGAGTTTCATGCAGAATGGGAAAGAAGTATATGATCATATCTGGATTTTATAATCAACACTGTGGTAGCAGTTTCAGGGAATAGGGTGGAAGGGTGGAGTTGCTAAAGGGGAAAACTCATGCGATGCGCTGGAGATCTGCAGAGGAGAGGATGAAGTAAAGGGACATTACAGAGATTAGATAAATCCCTGATTAATCGAATGAGGACTCTAAAGGGAGACTGAGTATTCATGAATGTTTCCAGACATTGTCACTGCATGGCTGGTAATGTCAGCAACTGAGATAATAAACGCAGAAAGGAATTTGAAATATTTAGAGAGAAAGAAGTGTCATTGTTACAGACTTTGCAGTGTGAAAAACAGAGCTTGTGAAGGCAGTCAGGCAAATTAAAGGCCCCAGAGCTTTGTCTTTCTCAGGCATTGAGACCTCGGGTGAGCCATAGGCTCTGGCCCCTTGATCCGTAAAACTGTGATAACCGAACATCTTTTCTGACACTGTTGCTGTCAGAGGCATCCAAGCCAGAGTAACTCCATCTTGAATAAAGCTCACACAACACCACAGCTGCCGGGTTACATTCCTGGGAAGTCAGGCTCTCTGAGTCACAGGATACTTATGGTTGAGGGAACAAGTTAATGATGCTAACCAACTAAATAAAGCCCCTTAGAACAAAAAGCATTCCTGGTTTAAGAGTAGGTTTCACTTTGAAGATAACAGGACACCCATAAATTCTTGCTGAAACCAATAGTTACACAAGAAAATGACAATACTGACAGCCTGTCACAAGCTGATCACAGCCTATGTCACAAGGCACACTAGTCCTCACCCTACTCTCCTATAGAAGCAAGAATTATGTTTGAGGAAGGGGCATTCCTCCTCTTGCTTTCTGAGGACACCCTACTCTATAGTGGAGATGCCTCTAACCATCGTAACTTCACTCTGCTCTGTGACTCACCCCAAATCTATTCCTGTACAGGGATCCAAGAACTCACTCTTGGAGTCTGGATGGAGACCTCTTTTCCAGTAACATTGTGACCATTAAATTGTGTTGTTTATATTTGTCTGTGAATTGTTATCTTTGAAGAAGTTATGACTGTGACTAGCATGGAAGAAACATTCTATTAATATTAGCTATTGTTGCAGGACATTTTTTACTCTTATTATGGTGAAAACGTGGTGAGTATGCATGTGTGTAGCTTTGGCTGTAGGAAAGGCACTTTTCTCAGTTCTTTCCATAGAGCAATTTATTAAATGTTCAGCAACCATCTCTGAGTAAGGTACTATTGTCATTCCCCCTTTAATGATGAGAAAAGTGAGATACAGAAAAATCCAGTAATGAGACCGAAGAGAAGAAGTCACTAAGGTATTATTTTTACTCAGCAAGTAAATAGAGTAATAGAATAGAGTAAATAGAATGTAGTGCCAATGCAAAGGAGACAAAGTATCAGGAGGAAGGAGATGACGCCGTATAGGTCAAGGAGGATGAAGGCTTGGCAGAGGGATCATGTGGATGCGAGAGGAATTCCCATAGACAGTGGGAAGAAAGCAGACTGCAACTGGGGTTAAAAATAAATGGAAAAAGCAAAGATGAGAAAACAAACTAGTTGAGGACAAGTTTAGAGGTAAAAGCAAGGAGAGAGGAGAAGGCGAGGTTGAGAAAGAGAATGAGAGTGGGTGAAGTAACAAATCTTAATCTTCTTATTTAATTTCTTAGCTAGTCTTTTGGTGAATTCTCCTCTTCAGCTACTTGAATTTTGTAAATCAAGAAAATGAAACAAATGAGAGACAGCAACATGTTTGGGGCTACAGTATAAATCTATTCATGAGAATGGTTTCTATTAATATTCAGAATTTGATATTTCTCAGTCCACCCCACTGAGCCTCACATTTACCACTTTGTCATGAATTGAAAAAAAAAAGCAAAACTAAAAAAATTCACCATTTAAGGCAATTATTTCTCATTTAACATCTGTAAAATACATTTGTTAGCAAGGAACAGTACAGCGTGTGTGCTTCGCATTCTAAAGCTGTTGCCTTCAAAATACTTTCTGGATGATATCTTTACAAAAATGGCTCATATTTTTTCTTTATGTATATCTCAGTTAACTTTTCTTCTGTATGCATTTAAACTGAAATATAATGCCATCGGGCTTAGAATGAGTGTTAAAATAGGACTCTTTCTGTTTGGTTTTTATGAAGCCCTCAAAATGAAATAGCAATGTAAGAGCTGCCAGGTATCCCTCAGTTCCCAAGTAAAGATGATGCACTATCTATTCAAGAAATTCTGAGAGCCTGGGTGCTGATGTTGCCAGGATTAGCCTATTATTCACCTCCAGGCTATGCAAAGTGTCCCGTCAATGAACTGGCAGTGAGCATCTCCTTGAGAGAAACGTCAGCATATCATTTATTACCCACATTTTCCTTGCAGGAAGGGAGTGGGTAATTTTCTGTTTACTTGGGAACTGGTAGTTGATTCAGTCCTGAAGAGACTAAACATGAACGACCATGCGTGGCTGGCCAGTCACCACGGGAGGGCTAAGTAAATAGGGTGGCACTATGAATAAGCTGCACGTCCACCAGTGATGCATGCTTTTTGGACACAGTGGATAAATACTGCTCATTTGTACCACTTAGGAAGGAAAAATGGTGGAACAATTGAAGCCTATGAGAGGGGAGTCATAAGCTGGGAAGGAGGTTGTTCGTGATGCCGAGGGAGGGAATCTCAAGGGGTCCACACAAGTTTCAGAATCATCCTGCTTCAGTGTACAATGCACCTCCAGCAGATTACGTCTGCCCTGGACAAGGGAAGCTGTATGTTTCCTTGTGTGTTGGAGCTCAGGAGAGGTGATGGTGTGCATTTCTTTTCCTCCCTTATTTAGTGATGTCTCATTTGTTGCACAAAATCAGCCATTGCTGGCGTACTTGCACCACTGAAATCAGCAAGCCCTGAGAAACAGTCCGTTTTGTTATTTGGAGTTAGAGCCATCACACTACTGTAATCTCCTCTCCCCTCCACCCTGGCCTTGAACGGTCCAAGAAAACAAGCAGCTAGGTGTAGAACATGTGGCTGGGATTGAAAAGGGAAAAGAAGATACATTCCCGATATCGCTTTTTTCTTTTTCTTTTTTCTTTTTTTTTTTTTTTAATTTTTTTTTTGAGATGGAGCTTCATTCTTGTCGCCTAGGCTGAAGTGCAATGGCATGATCTTGGCTAACTACAACCTCCACCTCCCAGGTTCAAGAGATTCTCCTGTCTCAGCCTCCTGAGTAGCTGGGACTATAGGCACCTGCCACCACGTGTGGCTAATTTTCGTATTTTTAGTAGAGACAGTGTTTCAGCTTATTGGTCAGGTTGATCTTGAACTCCTGACCTCATGATCCACCCTCCTCAGCCGCCCAAAGTGCTGGGATTATAGGAGCAAGCCACCACTCCTAACCACACAAATGGCTTTTAAGCCCAAAGTAGACCCAAGCTGGGGAAAGTAGAGAAACTTAATCATGAGTGGATTTTACAACTGTGAACTTGTTATGCCAGATTGAACTTGATGAAAACTAGGAGAAGCCTGCAAGGCTAAGTGATCTGATTGAGATTTACTTCAGGGATGACAAATTAGGAAACTGTTTAAAGAGGACTTAAGGAGTATAGTGAGCAAAAAATAAATTTATTTCCTATTGGTATATATTAAATGCAACTTTTAAAACTGTTTGGACTTTCTCATAGCCAGAGTCAGGCCAGCTGTGATATTATTATGGTTTAGAAATGCATTATTAAATATGACTTCAGATACCAGAGGACTGCTAATCCCTTTAGTTACTGCAAAATAAATGGTACCTGTAGCTTTCCCTTTGAATATTGAAACAATTATTTCCTAAGAGTCTGTGTTTTAAAAGCCCTAAGTAGAAGAATCGAGATGATGCATGTGGAATATGCAAGGGGGAACTGAATCCTCTCTGTTTCATCCTTGACAGTGACTACAACCAGGGCAAAACAGAGAAGGAGCTATGCTTCTACTTAGCATACAGAAAGCTTCAAGAGAATGCCACTGTCACCCTAAGAATTAGACTAAGTCATAAAATCTACAAATGTACCTTTCCTTGAACCCATCAGAGCACCAAGTATTTTGTATTATGAAGCCTGAGGAGACCTTCCAAGGACAGCCAGGGTGCATTGGCAGAGCATGGGAGAAAGAGGGGACCAACATATATGTGGATAAGAAGAAATCAGATGCAATTTTTACGAATTCCTAAATGCCAAATGTGACAGTTTAGATTGGAAGCCCAGGATGTAAGAGGAGTCCATGCTTACTCTCAAATGCTTTCTCATAGACCTCCGTTAGGTGCTGACAAGGAAGATCCCAGTAGGGCAGGAGACAGGAGCACCTCTGCTGTGGCCGATGCAGGCATGCTGGCCATCATTGCTTCTTCTGGGCAGCTGAGAAGCATCATCCACTTCCCCAGAACCTTTTTTATATGGAGTGAAAGCTTTAAGGGGCTGTTCAGCTAACCCTCCAACCTCCAGAGCCCATGCCAAGTTCTCTGCTTCTGCAAAAGGAGTTCAAGTGAAAGACATCTGCAGCTGTGAAAGGGGGCAAAACCCTCCCTGTCCCAAGCCCCAAGCAAGGATTTCCCTAGCAGGGAGGAAGGTAGAATCAAAAGACCTCTACCCCTGGGAGAGGAGGGAGGGAAATCGCCAAGGACCAGGGTTATGCAACAGCACAAGGGAAGTGCCTGCTGGTTCTGGGGTCAGGGGAGGAAGATGCCTACTGCCCAAGAGCCAGCACAGACACAAGGCAGAGCTAGACTGCCATGGGGCTGGGGTCAAGAACACTGAGAAAGCTCAGCTTGCAGCTCCTGAGGGTAGGGCTTGCCCCAAATGGAGGAAAGATCAGAATGGACTTCTGAAAGCTGATGGTAGAGCTGAAACACCAGGAAGATACCCTTGTCATCTGAGGCCCAACTGCTAAGCACAATGCAACAATCCACTGCTGAACAAACTTAAATCCTGTGGTGCATTGCAGGTAAGGAAAGCAACAGTGACCTGCACGTCCAACTCAACTGATGAGACTGAGCCAAACATCTACACTAATGGCCTTAGAGAAGAAGAGATATGACTGTATTTGGCTATGAATAAAATTTACTTCAGTGTCTACCATTTAATCTATACAGTATCATAGAGTCAATAAAAATTGTAAGAAGGATATTAAGCAATGATGGAGAAAAAAATCAAGTGTCAAGAGATAAAGCAATCAACAGAACAAGATTCAGAGAAGACCCAGATATTGGAGCTATTGGACAGGAACTTTAAAGTATGCTTACTGTGTTAAAAGATACAGTGGAAAGAAATACATAGTTCAACATATATGAACACATGGAGAATTTTAGCAGAAAGTTGAAAACTATAAGAATAAAAGAGAAATACTAGAAAAAGCCCCACAATGTCAGACAGGAAAAACTTATTTGATGACTAACCAATAGGCTGAATAGGAAAAAAAAAAAAAGGAATTAGTATGCTTGAAGGTTAGGTTAATAAAAATTTTCAAATTGAATTACAAAGAAAAAATAATATGAAAGAATAGAATGGAGCATCCAAAGGTCATGTGACAAATCCAAATTGTCTGATATAATTGGAATTAGAATTCCAAAAGGAAGAGAGAGGCAAAAGAGCACACAAAGCGTAGTGAGTAAACATTTTGTGAAATTAATGAAAGAATCTGAACCACAGATCCAAAAAGCTCAGAAACCTCCCTACCAAAAATGAAACAAAACAAAACACTCCACAGCTAGACACAACATAGGAAAACTCTAGGAAACCAATGATAAGAGGTCAAAGCACAAGGGAGCCTTACATACAGTGGGGCAGGGAAGACTTATAGCAGTTTTGTAATCAGGAACACTGGATGACCAAAGGCAGTGGAACAAATCTTAAATATACTCATAGGGGAGATAAACACAATTAACTCAAAAATCTCTACTCACTAAAAAATCCTTCAGTAATTAAGGTGAAACATAGACTACTGATGAAAAACGAAATTTGAAATAATCCATTGTCAGTAGACGTGTACTAGAAGAAATGTTAAGAAAATTCTTTAGGCAGAAGAGCATGAAAGCAGGTGGGGATTTGAATCTAAACACTAGATCACGAGAAACAGTTAAAATAAACATAAAATAGAGTTTGTGTTATCTTTAGCTGCTTTCAAAGATAATTGTTTAAATAAAAGTAGCTACAATCTATTAAAGCACTTGTGTCATAGCTAGAAGTAAAATTTGTGAAAACAATAGCACAGAGCGTGGGAGAGGAAATTGAAGTAAAATGTAAACTTCTCATTCTTTGTGAAGTGGTGTAATATTATTTGAAGTTGGACTGTGATAAGTTAACACGTATTTTTCGTACCTTATATCAACCACTAGAGATAAAATGAAATCATAAAATATTCATTCAATCTAAAACAATATAGATAAAGAAGAAAAGGTAACCAAGAATAGATGCGGAAAGAGAAAACAAAGCAGAGTCATACATTTTATTCCAACCATATTAATAATTTTCTTAAATTTAATTGACTCACCAATTTTACTCCTAAATATATGCCCAGTGGAAACGAAAGCTTATGCTTCCACAAAGACTTGCACATAAATACTCATAGGATATAGGATGGTTCTATATATTAATGGTCATTACACAACTGTGTACATTTGTCCATACTCATCAACTGTAAAACCTAAAGAGGTATATTTTACCAAGTATAAAATATGTCACATCAAACCTCACCAAAAAATTTCAAACAGACAAAAATATTATTCCAAGAGCTTTAAAACAGAACAAAATACCAAAACATGGAAATTACTTTGTTCATTAAAATATTACATATTTTTAAAATTTAGGTTATTTGTTCTAGATTTGTTATACTTTGGTGAGGAAATGTAAATTATGAAGCAAATAATTTAATTAAAAATATGCTGACTGCTTCCTAGAGGTTATTTATCTTTAAACAATGCCATTGTTAGGAGAAATTAAGAAATAAAATAATTGTGACACATTGTGACAATTAAAATTTAAAAAAATTCTTTTAACTTTTACAATGCATTTTTTCTTTAAAATGAATAAAATATAGATATGTAATTTTGATGTAATATTTCCCTTCTCCCTGATAAAGCTATTATTAGACAAACGTGTTTAATATTTTACGGCATTTTAGAACTGAGGAAGGCAGGTAGTAATTCAAGAATAAAATGCTACATGTTTAATCTTTTAAGTGTACTTTGAATTAATTGACCACTATAGGAAAAGCAGAATAACAATATAAATGCTTTGCTATATGCATTAGGGTTTGGCCTCTAATGACCTGTTCCTGAAGGGATGTGTCTTCTTTTTTGTCTTAGAACATTTATGTGGATTAATTTTATCACCCCAGCAGTGTAAGCCTCCAAGGTTATAAATTGGGTTTACTTGCCTTAGCTTTTATCAAATATCCGCATCACATTCTAAAAATACAAATAAGGAGTCCCATATGGTGAAGCGTGACCAGTCTCAGATTAGATTAATATTGAATTGTTCTGTTCTTTCATTTTAGAACAAACTATTACTGATACACGAAAGCCCATTGAAACAACACTGAGAACACCAAGAAAAGAGGTAGTTTCCATGTGTTTGCTTTTGAGATTTGAAATGGACTCTGTCTTTATCGTCAATAGCAGGCCACATTTTTTAACTCCTTAGGGCTGGGATATAATGCCACGTTCCTTCTCTCAAGTAGTATCCCTAACTGACCATAAAATTCTACATGCAGGCGATTCTCATTTCTCCTTTCAAACATCAACAGATTCTATATTGCATCTCGGAAAGATGATAAAACATGAAAACCAGGTTTATCTTAGTGGTGAGATGAGATACTTTCACTATTAGCAGTAGAAAATAACACTGATTCTGGGTGACAGAGTCTGGGAATCATCCAACACCAAAAAAAATGGTCTCTAGGGGTAAACCATTGGAAATACACCTTCAAGGGGGCAGAGCATAGCTCCACGCTACTTAAATCCTGGCTATGCAGTTATTTTCTTCCAAAGCATACAAGTCTGAAAATGGGGAAAAAGAGTAACTCTAAAGTGGAGAGACCTGACAAACACTACCGCTGCCAGATGACGGAGGCCAGCATCAACAGTGATGAGTCATGTGGACGGCATGTACCCGTGACAGGATGTGATGAGATTGGCACTTTATCACCGTGGCCTTCCTCTCCCAAACCCACCATGCCAGCAAAATGATGAGGAAACCTCAGACAAATCCCAATGGAGGGACAATGTGCACAATACTTGACCAGTATTTTTCAAAATGGTCAAGAACATCAAAAACAAGGAAGACCTGAGAAACCGTCAAGGCCAAGGAGACATGACAACTAAATGTAATGTGAAATCCTGCATGGGTCCTAGGACAGAAAAAGGAAATTAGGCAAAGCTATGGGAGTTGGATGGAAGTGTGGCCTTTAGTTAATAATAAAATACTGATATTAATTATTGATTATTAATATAATAATTACTTATTAACAATCCATTGATGTCGGTCCAGTAATTGCAACACATGTACCATATTAATTTAAGATGTCAATAATAAGAGAAACTGGATGCAGGTATATGAAAAATCTGTATATTTTCATAATTTTCTGTAAATCTAAAATTGTTCTAAAGTTAAAGTCTCATTTAAAAATAAACTTTGGGGAAACAACCATGGTGTGTGTCACTTCTTTATTCTATCTGGTTAATGTCCTTCATGAGCATTAAATAATATCATCTGTTTTATTTTGTAATTTTATTTTCATGTATTTTAAACTACGTTCATGTTTCCCACGTTGCCTCATTTACTTGCTGATGCTCAGTGTTGCTGGCATTAGCTACTGGCAGAAATTGTGCTCTTAGTCTCACGCATTGCCCTATTGTCATGACAATATTTAGCATGGAGTGTGAGTACCATCAGTGGTTTGATTAGTTAGTTTACCTATTTCGAATCACATCTAGAGTCAAAGTGACTCTTAAAGAAGATTGAGTACAACTCTTTGTCTCAGCCACTCAGTGACAGAGGCAAGATTAGAAACCTTATTAGTTGAAATTCCAATTTATTGAACTTTTTATTATAAACTAACTCAGAAAATAATAACCTTGTTGAATCACATATAGTAATATATAATTTATAATTAATTCAACTCCTTGAGATAACGTCAACAGGAAACAAATGTTTGTTTCCCTTTGGCATTAAACTTATTAGCTAGTTTTTCAAATAGGATTCAGTTTTCCTCAGAAAGAAATTTATTTAGAGCAGAAACCAATTCAAAGAATCTCCTGCCCCCTCTTTGGGGACAAATTCATTTGTGTTGGCCTATAGGGCACTGTTTTGTGCACTGGGGCATTATCTTAACATATGGTGCCCAAGTTTCTTGAAGGAATAAAATCAGTGTAAAAAAGTAATAATTTTCTTTTTTACATAATGGTCAGAATAAGATCAACAGTTTTCTATTATTAGATATTAAGGGTTTTAAGGACAATCATTATCAAATGAGCAGTTTTTCTACAGTGTATTACCGAACCTCATAAAACAGGATCTGGCTTTTGTTGAATCTGTAGTAGGGTGGCTTTAATTTGATATGAGATCAGAATTAAACAAAACAAAACAAAAACTATCTTTGTCTTTCTCTTTCAAATTAATTATTTTTGAGAAATAGGATGCCCTTTGCTTTAACTAGACATTTAAAACAAAATATTTTGGTAACATTTTAGCCGACTTATATGTGTTGTTGTCAAGTCAGTGCATCAGCAAAGAAGCGACTCCAAGAAGGGAGGGGGGCCGAAGGTGTTTGCTAGTGGGAAGGTCCTGATCAACTGAGTGCTGTTAGCAAAGGCATTGTTCCCACCGGCACAACATTAAAAACACTGGTCAAATAATACCTTGGCTTGAATTCGTCAGAGATCTGAAATCACAGGGAGAAACAGAACCCCAAAATTTGCTTAACTGGAACAGATGTCCGTGAAATAAGTTGGTCAGAAGATGCAGACAGAAACTCTCAATGAGTTGCTAAAGCTGAGTGTGGGTTATCCTGAGATGATGAAAATCCTGTAGGTCACGGACGTAGGGGAGGGGATTTACACACTTTCACAGGCACACTTTGCACACTTTCCTTTTCACAAAGGAATTCTCAGACGCCTCTCCAAACACTCAAGGGGAGCGTCAAGGAGAATCCCTAGAAAGCTTCCTCCTGGAGCAGTCTGGGGAAGGGAATGTTCACCACCACAGAAATTCTGCCCAGAGCCATCTCCATCTTCTCTCCTAAGAAACAACATTTTCAATCTGCAGGGGAAAAAAAGCAATAAAACAGTGGATTGAGGACACTGGTGGAAATCCCACTGAAGATGGGGGAAAGAGAAAAGGATAACAAACAGTCTACCCCTGGGTGATGGGGAGAAATACTGGACAGCCTCACTTAAACCTGAAGGCTGTAATGCTTGTGAAGACCACACCCTCAGACCCAGAATCACAGTATCTGCTTAAGAGTGAGACTTCCTCACAACACCAGAAAATGTCCCGTCTGCACAGTCTAGTACCATGCAACGAAGTGTTGAGAATAAATCGCGTGGAATAGAGCTGGGAGAGCTGCAGGGACAGTCTCTCTGGATAGCAAAGCAAAGGAAATGGCCAATGCTAAGCAGAAAGATGTAACTCATAAGAAAAGTGCTTATGTCTAAGCATTAAAATAAAAAGCTTCAGTAGCTACTGTGTGACAAAACATGCCCAGTTGGAGGCAAAAACTTATGAGACACAACAAAAGGCAAACAAAAACACAGTCTGAGGAGACAACAATCATCAGAGCCCATCTCACATGTGACAGAAATGCTGGAAATATCAGATGTGAAGTTTTTGAGAAGCTATTATTAATATGTTTTGTGAATTGACTGTTTGTGTTCCCACAAAATTCATATGTTGGCAAAGCTCTAATACCCAGTTTGATGGTAATTACAGGTGGGCCTTTGTGAGACGATTAGGGTGAGATGAAGTCATTGGGGAGGGAGGCCATAATGGGATTAGTCCTTAAAGAAGACGAAGAGCTTGAAGGTTCTCCTCTCGCTCTCTCTCTCTAACACACACACACACACACACACACACACAACTTTCTGTCTCTTATATGAGGTCACAGCAAAACTAAAAATCAAAACCAAAACTAAACAGAAACCCCGAAAAGGATACAAAATAAAGCCAGATTCGTTATATTAATTCAAAATGAAATAGTCTACAAAATGAGGACTATTATCAGGGATAAAGACAGATATTACATAATGATAAAATGTCAACTCTACAAGAAAAACGTAGCAATTCCAACATAAATCCTTATACCAGCAATTTTGACAGCAGAGATTTTTATGTAGTGCTTGTAAAGGTCACATGTGTTTGCAGCATAAATTCTCATACTTCAGCCTTGCCTATTCCTCAAGGTGTCTGTCACCATCACCGCCATATTGCTGCTGTCTACCTCAGGGCTGCGACCCGTCCCTGACGTGACTTCATCCTCTGGTTCCCATGTCCACATCTCTTCTTCTATACCCAAATCTTCTTTGCCTCCCTCTTAGACTGACACATGTGATTACATTTAGGCACCAAGGAGATCATCCAGAATAAACTTCCATCTCAACATCCTTGGTTTAATCAGATCTGTGAGGCCATGTGAGGTCACATCCACACATTCTGGGAATGAGGATGTGGACTTTTTTGTTTTTCAGCCCACTTCATTATTACTTCCAATAACTGCTTCTCTCTATTTCTTTGTTGGTTTGTTTGCTTGTTTTATTTATTTATTTTTTCAGGTTCTGAGACACCTTTTTCCAACACTTTTTAGCCATATCTTTAATTCCAAGACATTGGCATCGATGCTGCTGAGGTTGTCTTAGCCAGAACACGTTCCCGGTCTCAGGGTTTTTTTCTGCTTCCAGGGTTGTTCCAGACCTCTCTCTCTCTCTGGGACAAACAAAGTCATCTTAATGGGACTGGGCTTTAAGAAAAAGTAAAAGGAAGGAAGGAAACAAAGAGGGGACCAAGGAAAAGGAAGGCCTTTGATTCCAAGAACCTAATTTATGTTTCCTGAGACAAAGGAGCATATTGTCTGGACCATGTACTTGAAGTGGGAGAAAGGGAAAAAACAAAGAGAAAAGATACAGACACTTTAGTTAGAGGTAGAAATAACAGAGCTGAGTTTAAATCTAGGTTCAGCCCTGGTTGAATGATTTGAGCTTCGAGTGTAAAACAAAGATAAAAATTCCTACCTTACAAGGCTATTAAAAAATGATCAGTGACTTGAAAGTACCATGCAAATATAAATTATTATTGTTTTTATACAGACGGGAACAAAACAGTCATTAACTTCCGTATTTATTTCTGATGTCTTTTTATTTCTCATTGTTTTTGACTTGTGATGTAGACAGCCATGACTGATTGAGTGGGAATGTATATTTTTTCTTCTTTTAAAATTAAGGGAACACACAGTTTTAAAGTCAATTTTTAATTTTCATGAAATAGCAGTGGATTGACCTCTACTAGATTATCCTGCTGCAAAGCCATGTGCAACTGACCTGAATGAGGCAATTGATTTTTTCATAGCTCCTCATGAAGCCCGTTAGGCAGGTTTCACTGTAGAGTCCATTACTGCGAGAGAGAGCCATTGGCCCTTTTTATGACTGGCAATATAGAAAGGTTCATTAGCTCCCAGCACCTACACAATGCAGACATCCAGGGCTGAGGGGCCAGAGCAGGCACTGGAGGCACTTTTTTCTTTCTGCTTATTAGCACCTTTTAATGAACAGTAAATCACCACTTTCACGTGTCTGCTCTGAAATCCTCTCCCAAGGAACAAACACACAAAGGGCATCAGTGACCTGCTCTTCCCCTCTCGGTGTGGTTATTAAAAGCTCACAGTGGCACAGACAGGAAACATTTAGGGGGATGTGCAGAAGGTCAACTCCTAGCTTCAGTCCTCCATGACATTGAGATATAACATGAACTGGTCAGTGAGCTGTCAGCTGTCATTCAATGATCCAGTGTCAACTATTTTCCAAATGAAATGTAACTATGTTTCCTATATTTTAAGCTAGATTTTTCTCAATAAAATATAACTGGGGAGGTATATGAATTTAGAAGCATTACTAGAAATTACAAGCTGAGATATCACTTTTCTCCTTAACTGGCATACCAAAGTTGAGGGGAAGTACAATTAAAATTCACTAGTGACATGGGAACTCTCTAAATACGTGAGTTCTCACTCATAGGTGGGAACTGAACAATGAGATCACTTGGACTCGGGAAGGGGAACATCACACACCGGGGCCTATCATGGGGAGGGGGAGGGGGGAGGGATTGCATTGGGAGTTATACCTGATGTAAATGACGAGTTGATGGGTGCTGACGAGTTGATGGGTGCAGCACACCAGCATGGCACAAGTATACATATGTAACAAACCTGCACGTTATGCACATGTACCCTAGAACTTAAAGTATAATAATAATTAAAAAAACAAAAACAAAAAACAAACAAACGAAAAAGAAGTGAGTTCCCCAAATGGTAGGATGGATAAGAATGGCCTGAAACTCCCAGGGACTCTGAGTTTTTAATTTTCATCCTGTAGTTCAACATTGTATTCACTTTAATTATTTTTAAATTATCTAGGTAGTTTATCTTCTTTGAAAAAATATAATGTTCAGGGTAACAAATAATTATAAAAGTATATATACTGCACATAATTTTAAACATATTTTATTCACATATTTATCCACATATACAATTTTTGTTTATTGTTCCATGTACATTAGGAAGTGCCTTTCTGATTAATGAATGAATATCTCTGTATTATCATTCTAAATGGATACATAGTGCAAATTTGTATGGATTCACCATAAAGTGTCTAGTAAACATCTTATTGTCTTCAGCTTTCTTTTCTCCTTTTCTTTCTTCTCTCCCTCTTCCTTACGTTTTTGCTGTTTAAATATCAGTGCGGTAAACACACATAAAGTAAGGTATTATGGTGTAGCATCTGTTTTTTCTTTTAAGAGCCTTATACTCTTTGAGAGGTTGATGTCAAGGACACAGGTGTTAGCTGATGCCATCGCTTGTGACAATTCTATTCCAAATGGGACTGTGAGAAACATGTGGATTTGCTCTTGAGAACTATATTTACATCTATTTTTTTCTTGGGTTTCTAATAGATTTTGCAATAATATTCTATATTACTATGAAGATATAATAAATATTCCTGTATTGAACTTTTAGCAATGTAGAGGAATCATTTTTAAAATGTAGTAATCTTTTAAAGATATTAATATAATATGCTATGAATATAATGTACTATTAATATTGCAGCTTGTCAGCACCATTTATTGAAGAGGGTGTGCTTTCTCTAAAGCATGTTCTTGGAGCCTTTGTTAAAAATTAGTTGGCTGTAAATACATGGACTTACTTCTGGGTTCTCTATGCTGGTCCATTGGTCTATGTGGCTTTTTCTACCAATGCCTTGCTGTTTTGGTTACTATCACATTGTAATAAATTTTGAAGTCAGGCTGTGTGCTGATTCTAGCTTTATTCTCTTTCCTTGGGATTGCTTTGGCTATTCAGACAGTGTTTTGGTTTTATATGAATTTTAGGATGTTTTTGTCTATTTCTATGAAAAATATCATTGGTATTTTGATAGGAATTGCACTGAATCTGAGGACTGCTTTGGGTAGTTGGGAAAGTTGGTTATCTATATACAGAAATGTTAATCTAGACCCCTATCTCTCACCATATAAAAAGCCAAATAAAAATGGATTAAAGACTTAAATGTAAGACCCAAAACTATAAAACTACTAGAAGATAACATAGCAGAAACACTACAGGACCAGGACATTGGTCTAGGCAAAAATTTTGTGGCCAATAAGACCCCAGAAGCATAGACAACAAAAATAACAATAAACAAATGAGACGTATTTAAACTGAAAATCTGCACACCAAAGGAAAGCATCCATAGAGCAAAGAGACAGGCCGTTGAATTGGATAAAATATTTGCAAACTATTCATTAGAATGCTTACAGAACTCAAAGCAGTCAACAAGAAAACAAGCAAATAAACAATTCTAATGAAAATGAATAAAGAATATAAATAGATACATCTCAAAGAAGACATATAGATGGCCAACAAGTACTCAAACATGCTCAGTGTCACTGATCATCAGAGAAATGCAAATCAGAACCACAGTGAGATGTCAATTTAGCCCAATTAGAATAGCCATCATCAAAAACAAAAAAATATCAGATGCTGGCAAGGATGCAGAGAAATGGGAACTCTCATAGACTTTGGTGGGAACGTAACTTAGTACAGCCATTATAGAAAACAGTATGGAGGTTTCTCAAAAAAACTAAAAATAGAATGACCACACAATCAACAGTCCCACTATTGGATATTCATCCAAAGGAAAGGAAATCAGTGTATCAGACAGATGCATGCACTCCGTATTTTTGCAGCACTATTCACAATAGCAAAGATATGGAATCAATTTCAGTGTCCAGTGGATGAATGGATAAAGAAAATGTGGTATATTTACACAAAGAATTACTATTTTGTCCACACAAAAGAATGAAATCATGGTAAGCAACAACATGGGGTTTTCAGAGAACTAGAAGTCATTGTGTTAAGTGAAATAAGCCAGACATAGAAAGACAAATATCACATGTAGTTATTCATACATGGGAGCTAAAAATGTAGATTTCATGGAGGTCGAGAGTATGATGATCGTTACTACAAGCCAGGAAGAATGTGGATATATGGAGGGGGGATAAAGAGAGGTTTGATAATGGGTACAAACACACAGTTAGATAGAATGAATATGTTCTAGTGTTTCATAGTAGAGTAGGGTGACTATAGCTAACAACAATACACTGCACATTTCAAAATAGCTAGAAGTGAAGACTTGAAATGTTCTGAAAGCATAGAAATGATAAATGCTCATGGTGATGGATATCATCACTTGACTTGATCATCACACATGGTATACATGTCACAAAATGTCAAATGTACCCCATATATATGTACTATTATGTAACAATAAAACATTTTTTAAATTACAGATTTTTAGATATTAATATTAATATCTTTTTTATTTATAGGTACTTTTAAAACATAATTATAATCTTTTCAGTCATTTTTTAAAGTGGATTGTACATGAGGCGAAATTGACTAAGTTTGCCTTAAAGCAGCTTAATCTACCATATCTCTATATAATGTCCTTTTTATTTTATACTTGAATTAGGTTGTCTGTCATGGTTACTTTTACATGTCATTTTAAACCTTTTCTGAGTATTCATTTTTCATGAATTAGAAAAAGATGTTTTGGGGATGCTATGCAGATTAATTTGATTTACTTTGGCTACTTTGCTAATGGTATTAGTCCCTGGTTTCTTTGAAAGTAATATTTTATTAAGACCAGTAGAAGACTTTATATTCAAGCGGTTAGATTTGAATATATAAACCTGCTTTCTGTATAAAATTAAGAATAAGTCTTGCAATAAAAATCAGTTATTTTGTTTGTAAAATGGGAATAATACTTATTTTTCAAGATTTGTGTGAAAATCATCTGGAAAAAAATATATAAAAGCATCCAATATCATATAGGACCTAATTCATAAGAAAGGATTAAATAATTTTTTCTCTTACTTTGAAAAAATAAAATAAATTCTGTCATTGAGAAAATCAGTTGATTTAATTTGATTTGATCAGTGAATTCATTCAAATCAACTTGGTCATGTTATATTGCTGTGAAGATTCATCTTCACTTTAAAATTTTTGGAAGAAGAGAAATTAAGATGTGGATGCCATTTCTAGTTCTTTACTTGACTGAGTTTGATCTTTGACAAAATTTATTAATGGGTACTATTTCTAATTTGAATTATTAATTAGGTATTATTTTTAATTAGGTGATTCCTAAATGAAAGAAAATGCAATTGTTTCCTCAGGTCAATGCTTTCTAACTTAAACTCTTCAATATATTTCAATATTCTGCTTTTTTTCCTACAAAATTCATTTTTTTTTCTTTTTTCTTTCTTTTTTTTCACACAGAGTTTCGCTCTTGTTGCCCAGGCTGGAGTGCAATGGCGCCATCTCGGCTCACGGCAACTTCTGCCTCATGGGTTCAAGCGATTCTCCTGCTTCAGCCTCCTGAGTAGCTGGAACCACAGGCACGTGCCACCACGCCCAGATAATTTTTATGTTTTTAGTAGAGACGGAGTTTCACCATGTTGACCAGGCCTCTCTCCAACCCCTGACCTCAAGTGATCTGCCTGCCTTAGTCTCCCAAAGTGCTGGGATTACAGGCGAGAGCCACCGTGCCTGGCCGGCTGTCTTTTCACTAAGGTAGCTTGCTGAGTCATACTAACACATAGTACAAATAGCCAAAAGACACATTAGATGACAAAATAATGTTAGGAAAAGGGCAACTCTCTCTCTCTTTCTCTGAACTGATAGAGTGAAAGGTGTAAAAACACCTATTCGTATTTATTGTCAGGCACTATTCCTCAGCCTCTATAGTCTTATTTTTTTTTATCCCTGGGGCCACATGATCTAATATTTATAAGATGAGTCTCACACCATTTCGATGATTAATTAGCCATATGTGGAAGACGTTTGTTATATTTAGCTCAAAAGCCTAGAATTTGATTTAAGTGGAGCTGAGCCTATTTATCCAATTCTGAGATTTGCTTTTCTGCCTTCTTGTCCTGAGTTAAAATGTGTTTTGGTCTCCAAGTCTTTCTACAATGTGGATGTGCCTCACTCTAAATAAATGCTTCCCCTGCAATCCAGGCTGAATTCTGGGCCCGAACATTAACCCTGTGTGGAGCCCTGTGGCTGGTCTTCCTTCATGCCATTGGTGAAATCACCTGCTGCCCATCTAACTTCACACAAAACAGTCCATGGGGCTGGAATCCCTGATACTGACTGGACTGCCGTTCCTTTTTTTTCTTTTCTTTCCTTTTTTTTTTTTTTTTTTTTTTTTTGAGACGGAGTCTCGCTCTGTTGCCCAGGCTGGGGTGCAGGGGCGCGATCTCAGCTCACTGCAAGCTCCGCCTCCCGGGTTCGCGCCATTCTCCTGCCTCAGCCTCCCGAGTAGCTGGGACTACAGGCGCCCGCCACCAAGTACGGCTAATTTTTTGTATTTTTAGTAGAGACGGGGTTTCACCGTGTTAGCCAGGATGGTCTCGATCTCCTGACCTCGTGATCCACCCGCTTCCGCCTCCCAAAGTGCTGGGATTACAGGCGTGAGCCACGGTCGGCCGTTCCTTTTTTATCAGATTCTTTGGAGAGTTGGTCTTCCAACGTGACAGTCGCTTTCCCTCTCGTGTCCGTAGTACACCAGGAAACGTTTCTAGTCCCTGGTTTTTGTCCCTCCTCGTCTTTCCTGTGCCGTCATAGTTAGTATTGGTCACCCCAATTCTACATTCAGTGTCCATTTTAAACACTGCACCTTTACATCTAGTTTTCCGTTTTGTAGATGATTATTTTATACCCCCAAAGACATATCAATCTAATAAAGATGAAAACCCATTCCTACTGTCAGAAGGAAAAGTGAAGTCTTTTAGGTATTCTTGGAAAGTGAAGTTATGTGATACTGTGGTAATTCTCTTTGTTAGAGAATTACAGAATTCCCTGGTAAATTTGGAATCGGTACAGTGCATGGTAAAGTTAGAGCTAATATCTTTTTTAAAAAGTAAGACTACTAGAGCTTCCAGTTTCAGCTTTAAAATGTCGAGAGTGTGGAAGTTTCTACTCTTTACCTTACAAAAAGAAAACTTAACAAAGTGAATCTTAGGAACTTTTATTGGATCCCTCAAAAAAGTGAGATCCCAGGGCAAATTACCACCCCAAGATATGGAGAAACAGGAGAATCTAGAGTTATAGCTGAAACATACCTACCTGGAGCACAGATGCCAGCGACATAAGCTGGTAGGAACACTTCAGGAAGGTGGAGGCTAAGAAACAATTTTGAAGGTCATGGTCCAGAGACTCAGACCCAAGGAAAGACTGAGATTTAATCATGAGATTATAGGATGCTTTCCGATTCCAGGCCATGCTACCACACCAACAGAGAGAGCTTTGGTAGGTTAACAGTAGACTACAGCTGAAAGAGCTGTGAAGTACCAAGTCTCTCTGAGGAAAAGGACTCAGGGAAGCCCGGAGTCAACAGGCAGACAAAGACACTACACGAATTTGAGATCTTTGGGACCTACAGCTACATCAAATTAAACACAGCCCAATTCCTTGCCATTAGTGAAGTAAACAATACCTCAGATCCTATTGCCAGGTAATTTGTGTCTGGATTTCACTGAAAAATTACAAGATACACTAACAGCAAGGGAAGACAGAATCTAAAGACAGGAAAAACGTCAGAACCAAACACAGATGTTGAAATTATCAGACAGAGAATTTAAAATAAGTGTGATTAATATGTTAAGGACTTTTGTGGGGAAAAAAAATACAATATCCAAGAACAAAGAATAAAATAAGTGGAAAGATGGGAATGCTAAAAATATTTTAATATGGTAGAAATAAAAAAGTAAAGGGTGAGCTCATCAATAAACCTGTCATAGATGAAATACTTAGTGAGCTTGAAGATATGTCAATATAAACTTCCCAAACTGAAATGCAAAGAGAGAAAATAATTAAAAATAAACAGCAGAGAATATGCAGGAGCTGTGGGACAGTAACATATGGTAATTGGAGCACGAGAAGAAGAAGAAAAATCTTACAGAATATAGAAACTACTCTAACTAATAAGAGCCAGAATTTTCCAAGATTATTCACAGACATTATACCTCAAAACCAGAAACTCAAAGAACACTATTCAGGCCAAATACCAGACATTTTACACCTACACATAATATGTTCAAACATCAGAAAACCAATGACAAGGAGAAAATATGAAATAAATCAGAGAAATATAAAACATGTTATCTATAGAAAAAAAAAGAACTATATTGGACTTCTCATCAGAAACCATGCAAGTAAAAAGATACTGAAAAATGGGGTGGGCATGGTGGCTCACACCTGCAATCCCAGCACATAGGGAGGCCCAGGCAGGCAGATCACTAGAGGTCAGGAGTTCAAGACCTGCCTAGCCAACATGATGAAACCCAGTCTTACTAAAAATACAAATATTACCCAGATGTGGTGGCGGGCACCTGGAATCCCAGCACATAGGGAGGCAGAGGCAGGAGAATCACTTGAACCTAGAAGGCGGAGGTTTCAGTGAGCCAAGATCATACCACGGCACTCCAGCCTGGGTGACAGAGAGATTCTGTCAAAAAAAAAAAAAAAAGAAGAGGATACTGAAAACGATTTAAAGTATTGAAAATAAAAATACATCAACAACCTGGATTTCTATATCAAGCAAAATTTACTTCAAAAGTGAAAGGGAAATAAAGACTTTCTTAGACAAACAAAAATTGAGAAAATTCATTGTCAGGAGACTACACTGAAAGAGATATTTAAAAATATTTTCAAGGAGAAGGAAAATGATATAGGTCACAAAATGAGTTCTATATGAGGAAATGAAAAGCATCAAAGAATGAATAAGTAGAGGGAAAAACGATCTTTCATTTTTCTTATTCTTAAAGACCTAATTCTAGTAATCCCAGACTGTTTGGTCAACATAATAATAATAATAATACCAATGCATTGCGTGATTATAGTACAAAAATAAGTGGAATGATCACCACAACATCACAAAGGATGGGAGAGAGGAGTTAAGAGTACTTGGTTATAAGGTACCTGTATTACCCAATAAGTGGTATAGCATTATTTGAAAGTGGAGTTAAATTCCTTGTGAATGTATATTATAAACTCTAAGTAGCTACTGATTTGTTATAAAAGGTAAAATTGATATGTTGAAAGAGGAGAAAAAATGGAATCATATAAAATTCTCGATTCAAATTAGTGAAATCAGATAATTGGGGAAAATGAAAAATAAAGACCAATGGCACTGAATAGAAACATAGTACATATTGATATAAATATATCAATAATCACTTTAGATGTGAATGATTTAAATATAACAATTAAAAGACAGAGACTGTCAGAACAGATAAATAAAAATAAACACAAGGACAAACTATATATTATCCGAAATAAGTCTATCTTAATTACAAAGACATAGATCAATTTAAGGTAAAGGGGTAAACAAAGCTACGTGTCCCAGCCCAATTTTTTAAAAAGCCAGAGTAACTATATTAATTGCGGACATAGCAGTCTTCAGAACAAGAAAATGTATCAAGAATACAGAGGGAAATGCATTATGATAAAGTAGTCAGTTTCCAAGAAGTGATAATAATTTTAAAGGTGTATGCACCTAGCAACAGACCATCAAAATACATGAGGCCAAACCTGATAGAACTGCAATAAAAGATAGAAAAATCCACTACTATACTTGGAGATGTAAACACTTGTTACAGCAACTAATGGGTCAAATAGACAGAAAATCAGTAAATATATAGTTGATCTGATCAGTACCATCAATCAATTTGATTTAATTGAAGTTTGTAGAATACTTCATTCAATATTGATAGGATGCACACCCCTCTTGAGGTCTCATAAAACATTCATTAATATAGACAACATTCTAGATGAGAAAACATATCCTACCAAATTTTAAACAGAATTATATAAATTATATTCTCAGACAACAAAGGAATTTAACAAAGACTTGTATAACAGAAATAATTGAGAAATCTTCAGATTTAAAGATTAAATGACATATTTCTAAATAACACCCAGGTTAAAGAGGAAATCTTAAGATAAAGAATTTTTTGAGCTAAATGACAATGAAAATAAAACATCAGATTTTGTGGACGACATCAAAAGCAATATCTAGAGAAAAACGCATAGCATTAAATGCTTATATTAGAAAAGAAGAGAGATCTAAAATTAATAATCCAAAATTCTAGCTGAGGGAAGTAGAGAAAGTGGATCATTGTAACCCTGAAGAGATGCAGAAGAATACGATTGGTAAGAATTAGAACAGACAGCAAGTAAATGAAACAGGATGAAAATAGAGCAAATCAACAAAACTAGAGCTGATTCTTCGAAAATATCAATAAAATTGAGAATACACAAATTACCAATGTATGAAATGAAAGAGGTATTTTCTCTACTGATTATATTGGCATTACAAGGGTAATAAAGGAATACTTGAAAAGCTGTATGCCGACAAATTTGGTAACTTGGATGAGAAGGATTGACTTTTTGACAGACACAAACTTCCATACTCCCACAAGGAGAAATTGGTAATATGAGCAGGTCTATTTGAAACCCTATTATGAAATTGAATGAATAATTAGTAAATTTTTTAAAGAAGCACTAGGCCAGATACTTTTACCGGTAAATTTTACTAAATATTGAAGAAAGATATTATACTAATTTTTCATAAGCTTTCCAGAAAAAGAGACACATAAGAAATACTTACTCTTTCAACAAGGCAACCATTTCTCCACTATCAAAATGTGATAAATGCATTAAAATGAAAGAAAACAACAGATTAATATATCTTATGAACAAAGATGTAAAAATCCTTAGCAAAACTGCAAATCAAGCCGAATGAAGTACACAAGGAATTACATACCATGGCCACGTGGGAGATATTCCAGAGATGCAAGGCTACTTCAGCATTCAAATATAAATCAATGTAATCTACCACATCAACAGGCTAGAGAAGAGAAAAAATATTGCATGATCATACCAGTAGATTAAAAAGGCATTGGACAAAATGCAATATTGATTTGTGATAGAAACTCAGCAAACTAGAAATACAGATAAATTTAATCAACTTGATAAACAATACTTACAAAAATCTTATAGCAAAAAATATCTTAATATTTAGAAACTAGATGTCTCCCCTTAAGAAAGGGAATACAGCAAAGACTTCCATTTTCAATGCTCCTATTCAGCTTTGTACTGGTGATAAGAAAAGGAAATAAAAGGTGTGTGTATTGAAGAGAAATCAATTTTTACATGGTAATCTATGTACAACATTCAAAGGAATTACAAAACGCACACGGACACACACTCACACATAAATCAATCCCTGGGACTGGCAAGCAAATATAGCAAGGTCACAGGATTATAACGTCAATTAGTTTACTCTATACTAAAAATTAATACTTGGAGTTTAAAATTTAAACAATAAAATTTGCACTACCACATTACCAAATGAAGTACTTGGTTATACATCTCACAAAATATATACAGAATTTATATGTGAAAAAACTACAAAACTCTGAGTAAGAAAATCATTGAAGGTATGAATAAATGGAGAGAGGTTTTGTATCAATGAATTGTAAGTCTCAATATTGTTCAGACATTAATTGTTGCCAACCTGATCTATGTATTCAATGAAATTTGAATCAAAATATCGGCAAGTAACTTTGTAGATATCAGTAAACTAATTCTCATGTTTATATGGTACAGGCAAAAGACCTAGAATAGCCACTACAATATCAAAGAAGAACACTGGAGGAGCAACCCTACCCTATTTCAACATTTCCTATAATGTTACAATGATCCAGAGAGCATATAAATGGTGAACACATGGGCACATAGATAAATGGAACAGAGCAGAGATCCCAGAAATGAACTGCCACAAATAATGTCAAGGACTGAAGGCAATCCAATGCAGAAAGAATACATTTTTCAATAAGTACTGCTGGAAAAATTAGCTGTTCATAAGCAAAAAAAAAAAAAAAAAAAAGAAAGAAAGAAAGATTACACCTTTTACAAATATCAAATATCAAATATAAATGATTCCTAGATATAAATGTAAAGTGCAAAAATACAAAACTTCTAGAAAACACAGGTAAAATGTAAGAGAACTAGGTTTGTTGATTTGTTTTAAATGTAACAGCAAAAATACAATCAAAGAAAAACATTGACAGATTGTACCAAATTACAATAAAAAACCTGTGCCCTTCTAAGTGCACTCTTAAGAAAATGAAAAAGTAAATCACTGATGGAGAGAGAAAATCCCAATATACATATATGATAAAGGTATTTGACCAGGTGTGGTGGATCATGCTTGTAATCCCAGCACTTTGGGAAGCCAAAGCAAGAGGATCACTTGAAACCAGGAGTTTTAGACCAGCCTGGGCAACAAAGTGAGACACAATCTCTACAAAAAATTTTAAAAAGTAATAGATACGGTGGCATATGCCTATAGGGCTAATTCCTCAGGAGTCTGAGGTAGGAGGATCACTTGAGCCCAGGAGTTGGAGGCTACAGTGAGCTATGATTGTGCCACTGAACTCCATCCTAGGTGAGAGCAAGACCTTATTTCTCAAAAAAAAAAAAAAAAAAAAAAAAAAAAGTGTTCAAAATATACAAAAAATATCTAAAACTAAGAAGAAACCAAAAGATATGAACAGAAATCTCATCAAAGAAGACAGGCAGATAGAAAATAATCATGTGAAAAGATGCTCAACATTATTTGTC
This sequence comes from Macaca fascicularis, assembly GCF_037993035.2. NCBI lineage: Eukaryota > Metazoa > Chordata > Mammalia > Primates > Cercopithecidae > Macaca > Macaca fascicularis. The sequence goes on from NC_088378.1 coordinate 6,157,896, forward strand.
ACTAAGGAATTGCAATTATGAAAGAGCTTGTGCAGGGAGACTCTCATTTATAAAACCATTAGGTCTAGTGAGACTTATTCACTACCATGAGAACAGTTTGGGGCACAACCTGCCCCATGATTTAATTACCTCCCTCCGTGCCCCCCTATGACACATGGGAATTATGGGAGCTACAATTCAAGATGAGATTTGGGTGGGTACATAGCCAAACCATGTCACCTAGAAATATAGAGTTTGGGACCTGCAACTTTTATTTATTATAATATGCCAATTTAGAAAACACTTTCCTATTTCAATCTTAAAATTTTAAAAGGAATTCATAATATGTATCCCAATCTTTAACTCAGCTTAGTTTTCTAGTTATTCTATTTTGATTATTAATGTCATTTTTCTTTGGTCACAGAAATATAGGCAGTATTTTAGTTTTCCTCTTTGCTCACAATTTGCTTGCCATTATTCACAGTCTTTTTTTCAATTTCTAACTTAATCCCTGCCTCTTTGCCTTTTACCTACACCAAGTTTGTCAAATATCCTATGAAATGCTGTCATTCACATCTCTTAGCCTCCTGATGAAATAAATATCAAAATTTCTATTTTCAAGAACTAAAACTTTAAAAAATTATTTGGTGTTTCTTCATTTGAAGAAAATCTACTTAAGATGTTTAATGCTTTGGCATGTTTTGATGATAGAATATTATTATCTGGCCAGCATAAACAAATGGAAGTAAATATATTAAGACTTATCCAAAAGTTTCCAAACTAAAAAATAGTTGGAAGTCTGGAAGCTACTAAACTATTTTAGGGATCCTTCTATTTGCCTCAAATAGAATGGGTGACTGAGTAAAATATAACAAAATTATTTTTGAGTCTATATTGAAATAAGAGTTGTATAATTTTAGGATTATAGATAAAACTTAAAGTCAGAGAAATGTGTGATACCTCAGGAGAATTTATACCAAATATAAATCTTAACCACAAGTGTTGTGTCTTTAATACCATATTGGGAGAGAAGTCTGTGCAACAGGCTCCATGTGAACAATAGTTAAAGTGAAATATGAGATTAAAGTTAAAATGGATAGAAAAAAATCTAGTAAGTACAGCACACAAAATAAAATGCTATAAACGAGTTATCTATATTATAAATATTAATAAAAGTAAATGGAGTAAAATAATCAACTAGAATAAATAAACTATATTATTATGAAACTTTTAAAAAATTATTAATTAACATCAGTCCTTCTCAACCTCTTTCAAATTCATTTTATGATGTCACCATTATTCTGATACCAAAGCCAAAGATACTAGAAGAAAAAATTATAGACCAATGTCCATGATGAACATTGATGCAAAATTCTCAACAAATGCTAGATAACCAAATTCATTAGCACATTAAAATAATATACACCATACCAACTTGAATTTATTACTAGAAAGCAAGGATGGTGACTCAGCCCATTTTGTGCTATTATAGCAGAATACCAGAGACTGGGTAATTTATAAAGAAAAGAAACATATTTCTCACAGTTCTGGAGCCTGGGAAGTCCAATATCAAGGTGCTGGCAGCTGGTGAGAGATTTCTTGCTGCATCATCTTATGGGAAGGGATGAGAGGGTGAGAGAGATAAAAGGGAACCAAATTCATCCTTTTATAAGAAATTTACTCATGCAATAATGCCATTAATCCCTTTATGAGGGCAGAGCCTTAATGGCCTACTCACCTTTTAAAGGTCTCATCTTTTAATATTATTCCAAAGGCAGTTACATTTCAACATGTGTTTGGGAGGGGACACAGAGTCAAACTATAGCAGATGGTTAAACATGTAAAAATCAATTAGTGTAAGGTGCCACATCAAGAGAACGAAGGTCAGAAACCACATAATCATCTCAGAACAAGAATTTGATGCAGAGTAAGAATTTGATAAGATTTGACTCCCTTCATAATGAAAACTCTCAACAAACTAGGAATTAAACAAAATACCTCAACATAACAGAGGCCATATATGAAAATCACATGGATAACATTACACTTAACAGGGAAAAATGGAAAGCCATTCCTCTAAGATCAGGGACAAGAAGGGGATTCCCACTCTCACTACTTCTATTCCAATAACACTGGAAGTCCTAGTCAGAGCAATTAGGCAAGACAAAGAAATAAAAAGTATACAAATTGAAATTGCAGAGGTAAAAGTATCTCTGATAGCAGATGACATAATCCTATGCGTAGGAAACTCCAAAGAGTCCACAATTAGTTATTATAATTAATAAACGAATTCAGCAAAGTTGTAAGATCTGAAATCAACATGCAAAAATCAGTCACATTTCTATAAACTAACAATGGATAATCCAAAAAGGAAATTAGGAAAGCAATAACATTTACAGTGGCATCAAAAAGGAAAAAGTACTCAACAATAAACTTAACCAAAGAGGTAAAAGATGGACACTGAAAACTACAAAGCATTGCTGAAAGAAATTAAAGACACAAATAAATAGAAAGACATTCTCTGTTCACAGATTGAAAAACTTAATATTGTTAAAATGTTCATTCTACCCAAAGTGATCTACAGATTCAACACAATCCAAGTCATGAATGAACTCCCATTCACAATTGCTACAAAAAGAATAAAATACCTAGGAATACAACTTACAAGGGATGTGAAGGACCTCTTCAAGGAGAAATACAAACCACTGCTCATGGAAATAAAAGAAGACCAAACAAATGGGAAAACATTCATGCTCATGGATAGGAAAAATTAATATTGTGAAAATGACCATACTGCCCAAAGTAATTTACAGATTCAATGCTATACCCATCAAGCTACCATTGACTTTCTTCACAGAATTAGAAAAAACTACTTTAAATTTCATATGGAACCAAAAAAGAACCATATAGCCAAGACAATCCTAAGCAAAAAGAACAAAGCTGGAGACACCACACTATCTGACTTCAAACTATACTACAGGGCTACAGTAACCAAAACAGGATGGTTCTGGTACCAAAACAGATAAATACACCAATGGAACAGAACAGAGGCCTCAGAAATAACGCCACACATCTACAACCATCTGATCTTTAACAAACCTGACAAAAACAAGCAATGGGGAAAGGATTCCCTATTTAATAAATGATGTTGGGAAAACTGGCTGGCAATAGGTAGAAAACTGAAAATGGACCCCTTCCTTACACCTTATACAAAAATTAACTCAAGATAGATTAAAGACTTAAACGTAAGACCTAAAACCATAAAAACCCTAGAAGAAAACCTAGGCAATGCCATTTAGGACATAGGCATGGGCAAAGACTTCATGACTAAAACACCAAAAGCAATGGCAACAAAGCCAAAATTGACAAATGGGATCTAATTAAACTAAAGAGTTTATGCGCAGCAAAAGAAACTACCATCAGAGTAAACGGCAACCTACAGAATGGGTGAAAACTTTTGCAATCTGTCCATCTGACAAAGGGCTAATATCCAGAATCTACAAAGAACTTAAACAAATTTTCAAGAAAAAAACAACCCCATCAAAAAGTGGGCAAAGGATATGAACAGACACTTCTCAAAAGAAGACATTTATGTGGCCAAAAATCATGAAAAAAAGCTCATCATCACTGGTCATTTGAGAAATGCAAATCAAAACCACAATGAGATACCATGTCATGCCAGTTAGAACGGTGATCATTAAAAAGTCAGGAAACAACAGATGCTGGAGAGGATGTGGAGAAATAGGAACACTTTTACACTGTTGGTAAGAGTGTAAATTAGTTAAACCATTGTGGAAGACAGTGTGGTGATTCCTCAAGGATCTAGAGCCAGAAATACCATTTGACACAACAATCCCATTACTGGGTAGATACCCAAAGGATTATAAATCATTCGGCTATAAAAATATATGCATATGTATGTTTAATGCAGCACTGTTCACAAGAGCAAAGACTTAGAACCAACCCAAATGCCTATCAATGACAGACTGGATAAAGAAAATGTGGCACATATACACCATGGAAAACTATGCAGCCATAAAAAAGGATGAGTTTATATTCTTTGCAAGGACATGAATGAAGCTGGAAACTGTCATTCTCGGCAAACTAACACAGGAACAGAAAACCAAACACTGCATGCTCTCACTCATAAGTGGGAGTTGAAAAATGACACAGGGAGGGGAATATCACACACCGGGGCCTATCAGGGAGTGGGGGGCTAGGAGAGGGATAGCATTAGGAGAAATACCTAGCATAGATGATGGGTTGATGGGTGCAGCAAACCACCATGGCACGTGTATACCTATGTAACAATGCTGCATGTTCTGCACATGTACTCCAGAACTTAACATATAATTAAAAAATTAAAAAATAAATAAATAAACGATAACAAAAAAAGTTCAATTGCATTTTTTTGGAAAAAATATCATAGAAAAATAAAATTCATATGGAAACTCAAAGGACCCAAATATCAAAATCCTACTATTTTGGAAGGAGAAAAAATGTTTTTACAATTTTATGCTTCAACTTTATATTCTGCACATTGAGTATTATATAAACATTTCCTTGGGATATAAATATTTGACTTGGGCAATATTATTTTGTCTGAATTTTTGTGAAGATATATATATACAACTTAGCTATTCTGCATATAAATATCTAAAAATATACCAAAAATTGAGAAAGCAAACAAAGCTGTAGGCTTCACAGTTTTTGATTTCAAAACACACTACAAATTTACAATAATCAAAACAGTAAGGGACCTGCATAAAGACAGACACATAGACCCATTAAACAGAATGGAGAGCACAGAAATAAATCCTCACATATATGGGTCAAATGATAGTTAGCAAGGGTGTGAAGAATACACAGTTGGAAAAAGATAAGTCTCTTCAACAAATGGTGTTGGCAAAACTGGATATCTACATGCAAAAAAAAAATGAAGTTGGAATTTTACCTTATGCTATATGGAACAATTAACTCAAAATGGATTAAAGACCTAAATGCAAGACATGAAACTGTAAAATTCCTGGAGTAAACCATCTGGGAAGCTTCATGACATTGGATACAGCCACAAATGTTTTGATGTGATCCTAATAGCACAGGCTATAGAAGCAAATATAGACAAATGAGGCAATATCAAATTTAAAATCTCTGCAAAGCAAAAGAAACAACGGTTTGGCAGGAAATGAAAGACAATATTTGTAACTATTTTTAGATAAGGGTTTAATATTCAGAACATATAAGAACTCCTGTAACTCAAGAACAAATAAATGAATAAATTATAAAATGGACAATGGGCTTAAGTAGACCTTTCTCCAAAGAAGGTGTACAAATGGCTAACAAGCAAGTGAAAAGATGTTCAACGTCATGAACCATCAGGGAACTACAAATACAAACCCCAAGGAGATAGTACTGCACACCTCTTAGGATGGTCACTATAGAAACAAAACAAAACAACAACAACAACAAAACAAACCTAGAAAATAACAAGTGTTGGAAAAGGTGTGGAGAAATTGGATCCCTTGTGCTACGTCGGTGAGAATGCAAAGTCATGCAGCCACTATGGAAAACAACATGGAGGTTCCTCAAAACTTTAAAAATAAAATTACTACATGATCCACCAATCTTACTTTCGGATATATATTCAAAAGAATTGAAAACATGATCTTGAAGAGATATTATCTCATCCATGTTCATTGCAGCATTATTGACAATGCTAAGAGGTCAAAATAACTTAGATGTCCAGGATATACATGCAGTGGAATATTATTCAGCCTTTAGAATAGAAGAAAATCCTGCCATGTGATGCAACATGGATGAACCTTGAGGACATTGTGCTCACTGAAATAAGCCAGTCAGAAAAACCAATGCTTCATGAGTCCATTTAGATCAAGTGCCTAGGCTGGATAAATTCTGAGAAGCAGAAAGTAGAATGGTGGTTGCCAGAAGCTGGGAGAAGGAGGAAAAGTAAAGGTGCTGTCAAAGGATATAGAGTTTCAGTTTTGCAAGATGAAAAGTTCCAGAGACGTGTTGTATAACAAGATGCATATCATTAATGCCAGTATACTCTACATATTCAATACTTAAAAGATGATTATGATGGTAAATGTTGTTGCTTTTTAACCACAGAAATAAGAAAATTGCAAAAAGAATTTATACTTGTTTGCCATTACAGCAAATTGTACTGCTCGGTTGTGAAATTTCATGTTTGCAATATAACTTATAACAGAGTTTATTTTTAACAAAATTTTGGGAAATTGAACTTTATTTTCTTTATTTGTTTGACAAAATATCGCGTTTTAAACATTTTTTAAAAGCTAAGTTGTGCTATCTGAAAGAATCTCACTTAAAGGAAATTTTTTTAAGTTGAATATTAAGGGATGAAAAAAGATATAGCAGGAAAATAGTAAGAAAAGGAAAGTTGTGGTGACAGTATTACTATTATAAAAATATTATTGGCCAGGCACGGTGGCTCATGCCTGTAATCCCAGCACTTTGGGAGGCCGAGGCAGGTGGATCACGAGGTCAGGAGATCGAGACCATTCTGGCTAACTCGGGGAAACCCCCTCTCTACTAAAAATACAAAAAATTAGCCGGGCGTGGTGGCGGGCGCCTGTAGTCCCAGCTACTCAGGAGGCTGAGGCAGGAGAATGGCGTAAACCCAGGAGGCGGAGCTTGCAGTGAGCCGAGATCGCGCCACTGCACTCCAGCCTGGGTGACAGAGCGAGACTCCGTCTCAAAAATAAAATGAAATAAAATAAATAAATTATTGATGGCAAATCACACTCAATAGGAGTAAAGAGAAACACCTCATAGTGGTGAAAAGGAAATACCAACCAAGAACAGAGATCATCATGAAACTATGCAGTAATCAAAAGAGTCTTTAATACATAAAACAGAATTTTATTAAAAAATGACATTTCCACCGACCTAATAATATTTATTAATCTTCTCTCAAAATCTATGGTATGATATTTTTTAAGGTGGCTTTAGAGGAATAGTTTGTTTCTTGTGGCTGCACCTGCTCAGGTTTGGGGGAGTAGAGGGCAGTAACTAGGGTGTGACTCTTTTCTCTGGAAGGAGACGGTGGTATCTTTGTGCCCCCAGGGTTCTGAGATTGAGCCTAAGTTGCAGGTTTCCTGTTAGTTTTGGAAGATACTTGAATCATGTTTTTCAATACAATCTTTTATTGCCTAAGATAAACACATAAAATAAATTCATGGACAGAGAAATGAATAGACATAAAATATTAGATCAAAAATAACAAGATACAGAATGTTTAAATTGATGAATGAATAAACTTTATAATGTATCTATAAAGTATATTTATATGTCATTTATGTAAAAATAAAGTATGTAGATACATTATTTTTAAAAGCAATGGGATATCTAGCAAGAATAAATGAGAAAAGACACCAAATTTCAATATAAGAATTGCCCACAAGATATAACTGCAGATTATATAAATATTAAAAGATCTTAAAGTGACATTACATACAATTTTCTTAAATTGAAAAGCTTTAAAGAAGTTGACAAACTAATAAATCTGAATGGATTTACTGGTATATTTTTACTATCCTGACTCTATAATAACTGGTGGAATCAGTAAATTCTGGTCGCATTAAAGTGGTCTCTGTTTCTTCTCAATATTGTGAATTATTAGTAGTCTTCTTGAGCTTTATCTGATTTGTAAGAATTTCTCTAAAGATGATAGTGATAACAAAATAACAAAAACAAGTCTGTTCAAATTAGAGTGATAAAGGAAAGGCCTAGCGCTACCTATTGCTTAAGTAGTTGATATTATCATGAAGTCATTTTATGCCGATTCTTTTCAAGTACTCTCTCTCCACCCCATGATTTCTTTTTTATATAAATTCAAATGGAAATGGAAATTATATATTGCAAAGTACAATGAAAGGGGGCCAATTCTAATCTTCCATCTACTATCTTTTATTTGCAAGTGACCTGGGAAAATTAAGTCCCTTGTAAGTTTTAGTTTGTATGTTTTCTAACAGAAAATAAACAGATGAATTCGGTAACATTTAGGATCACTTTTAGTTTTAATGTTTTAAGATTAGAGGTAAAGTAATTATTATATTAATAATTTAAGTATACAGTTTTTTCATTGTTCAAACCACATTTGTAAGTTGTGGAAATACATTTCAATTGTATGCACATATTAGTGTAAGCACAAAGTAATACATTACACACTTTAATAAAAGAAGAAATAAATATCTAGTATATGTCTTATAGTTCTCACCTTTTTTTCTAGTGCTACCACTTTCTCCAAGAGTACTCACAAGATTATGCTTACTTTTTCATTTTCTTTGAGGAAAAATGGCCTCACCAGTTCTATATACCAAACTGGATACTGAAAAAATAAAAACCTTCAAATTTTATGTCTGACACAGAATCACAGTCTTAAAAGAAACAGTATTCTATTTTACAGTAATTAATGTTTAGTAAGCATAGAGTGTTGTTTATTTGTTACGAATACAATGTTATAAGTTTTAAGGAAATGGATACTTTCATTATTGATTTAAATCTATTATTTAAAGAAACAGTTTTTAAATTCTAAAAGTATTATAAGTTGAAAGGTTACAAAACTGCCTTAAAATGTAAATATTCTCAAGCATACTTTTACTGTATGTATATACGAATACTATTGATTTAAAAGCAATCATTGAGAAATGACATAATTGAATCCGTGTGAAATTGGTTTATCACTAAACTCTTATGTGTGCTTAAAACATTTATTGATATGAACCAGTCTGTCATATTGAGAATTAAGTTCCTCAGTGGGACTGAGGTAGTTACTGATATTAGAACTCATACTCTGGTGAATGGTGAGATAGTAGAAGTAGTAAAATGAGGTCATGTGACATTTTAGGGCCGTTTTCTTTATCACGGGGACAGTACTCCGTCCTTCCTTTACCCTGAAATATTATTATACAACTATGGTTAAGAGCCACAGTACACATTGTATCTTTCATCATGGCAAGTGGAGCCCATTTCTTCTGGGCTCAATATTTTTGTGGTTGCTGGAGGAATATAATCAGAAGAAGAAATACACAAGCACTCACATAAACATACACACGAGTACAGTTTTAGTCCTCACATAGCTTCCAACCAAGATGTGATGAAATTTCTTATATCTCAAAATATGTAAAACTCTGAATTGTTTCAACATATTCTGGGTCCCTTGAAAGGAGGAAACGTTCACTTTTATGGAGCTAAGACTTGACAAAAGGACAACTTGAAAGTTTCGCATGCAAAACATTTTGCTCAGTGATTTATTTAATGCTAAGCATTTATCTTCCTTGCCCAATGATGCCAAAAATCATGATAATATGTAGATTGAGATGTTGAATTGTTTTTGTAATTAAGAGAGTTAAAACATTAGCTTTTGTTGTCTTCTTTTGTCATGTGAAGACCTTCCCTTTTCTCCATTTCAGTAGTGAATGACTGTTCAGGTGAAATATTTTTCCATAGCAACTGATAGTATTACTTGGAATCAATATATGGGATTACAATATTTCAGTACGTTACACACAAAATAAAGATTTAATGTACACATGTATAAACAATGTGAGGACATATTGTTTCTTTGTGGTAAAATATCACATATCCTTTCCTTCATAGGTTGCTGGCTCATGTATTTCACACTATGGTGTTACGGTAGCTAAAATGTGCACTCACAGATATGCCCAATAGGAGAAGCTGTGATCCACAGGTAGTTTACAAAGTTGGTTATAGAAGCAATAGGAAGTAAACTACTAAGTAACTTGAGAAGCAGCAGGATTTGATTTGCAGCTGAACGACTACCTTCCTTTCTAGGATTATTTTTCTTTTCCCTTCCACCTGTGATTCAATTATACTTTTCATCTGTGCTGCGTACAATATGTTATATCCTTTTAGATTGTTGCTTTTTATGGGACAAAATGCAGTGTGCAGTGTTGTTTTAACCCACACTGGATTAACCTGCTTGCTTGTTTGTAAACTGCTGCTGTGTGGCATTTACATTCTCCTCATTACATTCTCTTCGTTAAGCTCAGGTGCACAGGACTGGAGATGACTGCTACCCTACACGCTTGCATATTGAAAAAGGGAGAGGGGCTGTAATTTAAAAGTGACAATAAACTGAAAATTTCTTAGTTTATGAAATTTTCCCCAGTTCCTTTCTGATAGGATTTTCATGGAAAGTCATACTTGTTTCCCTAGTTCTCTGACAAATACAGTCAAAACAATTTAACAGTTTGCTTTTGAAACATGAAAAAATTAAATGATTTCCTTACTTTTTCCTTTCCAATATCTTCAACCTTAACACCTCCCTTTTTGGAAAACAATGGGCACAAGTTATTAAAATAATGTTTTAGATTTACGTGTTATTACATGTTATTAAATAGTATCTTAGGAAAACTGGATGGTTTTAATTTCTTGCTATTATAAGGTGTTATTTCAATAAATAAATATTCATATATTACAAAAACATGTAGATATTTACCAGAGGATATATTTAAAATAGAATTCAAGTATTGATGAGTATATATAATATACATTTGGGTTGATATTGCCAACTTGTGCTGTTTAGTCCAAGCTAAATGATATCGTAATAATGAATACTTTGGTATGAGACAAGTGTCATTGGGAATGCTTCCATTGTTTTGCCATTAAACATACAGTAAATATAAATATGTTTGAGTGCGTGGTGTGTGTATGCATGTGTGTGTGTGAGAGAGAGACAGAGACAAAGAGAAAGATGATGAAACTATTGATCTATTTTAATTTTGTTTGTCTTTTGCTTGTTCATATGAATGTGTAAGAATTTTCTCAAATGCCTTTACAATATCTATTGTGATGTTGCACTTTCTCTTTTGACCTAATACCAAGAGTATCATATTAATCAATTTTCTAAACATAGAGCATTGTTGAATTTCAGGAATCTAGCTCATTTGATCAGGAATTTAGCTCATTATTGATCATGATGAATTAATTTTTAAATAATGCCTAATTTCATCATATTCATTCATTCATTTATTCATTATTTTCCTAGACAATCCTAAATGAGATTGGTTGAAATATTTTATTGATCTACACTATTCTGTGGGGAATAGTAACTGTCTTCTTTCTTTAAAAAATGTAAAAACTGTTCCTTTTTTTCCTATGGTATGACATGGTCAACTTAATATTGAAATAATTTACTGTTGAGAGTTTGAAATTATTTGTATATGAAACCATTTGGATCTTACTCTTTGAAAAGAGACATTAACTGAATGCTTTGTCAATGTCTTCATATTTTTTGTTTGTTTGTTTTGGATTCTTACTACTTCCGGGAGCAATTTTGGTAAAATATTTTTCCATCAATTAATCTGTTTCATTGAGGATTTAAAAATTACTTTGTAGCTATAACTATATTCCCTTTTACTCTTTTGATATTGCTTCCTGTTTGTATTTCTATACTTTTAAGATAATTATTTCCAACTAGTGGCTGTTTCATTTTATTGCATTTTTGTGTGTGCTTGTTTTGTATTTTTTTCTTTTTTGGTTTTCTCATTGGTTCTTTTTTTTACTGTAATGTTATTGCCCTTAAAAAATAAATATTTGTGCTACATGGTAACACTGTTTATTTAAAAATCCTCTTTGTTATTTATTTGTGCAGTTATTAAGGCTATAAATTTTCCTGTGAATACAGTTTTAGCTATATACAATGCACTTTGATTTATAAATGTTTTCATTATCAGGTAATAATAATTTATGTATCATCTTTAGTGTAAGTGTTGCTTACTAAGATTTCATAACTTCCAGATATGTTTCTGCTTTTTGTTTTTTCTATATTGATTATAATTTTATAATTTTATTGTCCATGACCAGAAAGTACAATCTACATTCTGTTTCCCTTTTGGAATTCATTGTTCTTCTCTTGATGATTGTATATATTTACAATTTTAATTAAATGTTTTATACAACTTAACATATATTTCTATCGAGATATATTTTATTGACTATTAGTTTAATCTTATCAATTATGTTGTTTTGATCCCTTACACATTTTCTTACTTTTGTGTCTTTGCTTTCTCTGAAGAAGTGGAATAGTAATCACCACAATTTCTGAAACGTATGGGTGAGTTAGATTGTGCTAGATTGCTGCTGTCTGGCACATAAACATTTTTGCATAAAACCTTATTAAACATTGTGCTCTTCATTATTATACCTTGCTTCACTGGATCTCACTGATCTCACTCTGCCTGTGGAAAACCCACTCAGCTTTCTTTGTGTGAACATTTACATGGGGATTTCTTGTTTATTTTTTTTTTTTATTTTGAGGTTGAATCTTTTGTGTTTAACATATACTTTTTTTTTTCAATTCAGTCTTTGAGTCAACTTTATTAAGTGAGTTTATTATATCTTTATTGATATAAAATAGATATTTAGACTTTATTCAGCTATCCTTACTACTTATATTTAATCATATTGCATATTCCATAAGGCCAACTACTACACATCTTTTGGGGGTTGAATTATTTTTTATTGAATGTGTGAGTCTACTATAGACAAAATACAAGTTCAACTACATGCAAGCACAAAATCAGTTTTTCCAATGCTAACATGAATGTTTCAAATTCTGCAGCTCTCATACTCCACAGGTAAATCTTGTTTCCTACATTAGGTACTCTGGGGCCTTGTCATGCAATAATGGTAAGTATTGCCTTATCCACTACATTAATATTAAATTTAATATTGGTGAAGTAAAGATGTCAGTTGAAGCACTTGATCAATCTTTCTATATCAAAGTATGTTGTTAGCTCTTTATTAAAAGTAGAAATCACCTTCTGCAATCAATTTCCAAGAGCATTAATGTTATATGCCATTAATCATGCTGTATTCTCCAAATAAAACATCGTGAGTAACGGCCAAAACTTAGTTACTGAAAATAGTAACAGAAAAATAAAATCTCTGTATTCCACAAGTAATTTATGGTGCTTTTGCCAATTGATAGAAATTTCTTGTTATTAAGTGCTAATTAATTTGTTGGCTAGTTTACTCTATAGTCTAGCTGGATGTTCTCTTTTCTCATGCATATTTTATTACTTCAGTTAAGTAATTAAAGTTTCCTAAATAGCTTGTGTTTTGCTGTTTCTGTAGCTTATCTATGAATTTCAATGAACATGAAGTGAGTCTCTTTCAGGCAATCTATTTCTGAAAGCCACAAGCTGCACTTGGGAATGGCTTATAACTCTCCAAGTGCTGTCTACTTCTGCTGCCCCACGCTGCTGCCTGTGATGCCTGGAGCCCAGGGAAGCCTGGCCTCCTGTTGATGTAGCCTGAATGAAGTTGCCTTTCCTGTTTCCTAAGTGCCTGTGATCCAATGGAGCCACCTGGAATCTGTGGCTTCATAGGGATCGAGTTTCACAACACTCTGGATATGGAAACAGAATTTGGGAGATAGTCCTTGGTGTCAAGGGGCTGAAGGACATATCATTCCGTGCTGTGCAGGTGTCAGCAAACAGCATCCTCTCGGGATGGTTCTCCCACAATTTTCTTTTGATTATTCTCACGTTCTCTTATTTGAATTTGATCTTTGCATTTCAGAGAATTAAAATGGATTATATAGGTAAATGTCATTGCTGGGAGAAAGTACATGGAACAAAATGCCTCAATTTACCAAAAAAGACACATTTGAGACGCTAGGCCAGACCGTGAGGAGTAAACTGTTTTTGTTGATTACTGTGTCCTGTCCCTAAGAACAAACATGGAGGAAGCTCATGGGCGAGTAAGTCTTCCTCATTCTATCCATTCTCTGTTTGCTTCACGGTATTAGTGCCCCTGGGCATAGGCTTCTAGTGTCCCTGGGTGTACCTCATGGACAGCCTTATCCACAGCATGGTGACAGCAGCTAGAAAGGCCAGTGCCTCTACCTGAGGTTTGTCTGGTAATATCATTTCCGTATTACTGTTGAAGGTTTTTTTTTTTTTGGTGTATAAAACTTGCTTTGTTTGTTTGTTTGTTTGTTTGTTTGTTTTTGAGACAGAGTCTTGCTCTGTCACCCAGACTGGAGTGCAGTGGCATGATCTCGGCTCACTGGAGCCTCCATCTCCTGGGTTCAAGAGATTCTCTTGCCTCAGCCTCCTGAGTAGCTGGGACTTCAGGTGCGCAACACCATGCCTGGCTAATCTTTGTATTTTTAGTAGAGACAAAGCTTCACTATGTTGGCCAGGCTGGTCTCAAACTCTTGACCTCAAATGATCCACCCACCTTGGCCTCCCAAATTGCTGGGATTGTAGGCATGAGCCACTGCACCTAGCCTGAAACTTGCTTTTTATAGATAAATGAATACTTAGTGTTGTGAGAAGACCTGTTTTCATGTGTAAATAGGTAAGTATGCACATGAGGCACTACTTCCACTTTATTGCAGGGGTCAGTGCTAGTTTTTGCTTTTCTTCTTAAAGCACTAGGATTTTTAATTGAATGTACCTTAGTTCTGAGTTTGATTTGCAGAAGCGTACAAACCATATATATATATATATATATATATATATATATATAGCAAATAATAGTCTCGTGATTCAGCCTCAATGTTATAATGTACTATGTAATTTATAAAAGCCATGTACAGAAGAGTGAGGAAGTATTGGTTCATCCCGTTCATTACTGAGCTGAGTTAGGTCTTGCTGGTTTTCTTTTTCTGAATCTGTTTCATCATTCATAAAGTGAATGAGTGGATATCTGCTTAGCTTCTAATATCAGTATCTGTGTCTTTCATTTTGTGAGAGGACCCATTCCATTTTTTTACATTAGACATCTAAGAAATACTAAGTTAGAAAATACTGAACAATATTAAACATTCCAATGACATTAAACATATTTTAAAACTTCTTTCAAAATTCAAAAAAGGGGGTACAATAGGCAACAGGAATCTAATAACTGAGGTTTACTGAATTATGAAAAATTATTCTCTGTAAAAATTCACAAGTTGAACACATGTATTTATAGAACTGATCTATTAATATGGACACATTAATATTTAATGTATATGAATATTTGAAGTAAAAGAATGTTCCACATTTGAAATGAAATTTTCTAAAAACATCACTGTTTTTAACTATGATCAATTGAAAAACTCTTTCCTATGAATAATTATAAACCTTGAATATGTGTTTATCTCATGATTATTTATATTTTCTCTCTCATTAGCCCTTTGTTACATTTTTAGGCAATTTTTTATTCAATTATAACAATGCTAGTGGGCACCTTTCTATGAATTAGTATTTAGCTACAAATTTCAAACATCTGGGCAGTGAGTAGCAATTTATTTTGTTGAACACTGATTTTTCATAAATATTCAATAAGAAAAGTAATTAAAGAATAATTTCATTTGCCAGCTACAGAACTCTTCCACAATATTTTTCTTTGGTCTTTACCTAATTTTCTTCTTGTAAAAGTATAACTTCTGACCTTCATTGGCAGCCTATTTTTCATAATCCTTTAGTAAAACCTGAAAATTTCTTTAAGAGGCCACATCTTTGAATCGAGAAAGGACTAATGAATTCCCAGATGAACTGATATCCTGTTGCCTCAGCTTAGTAAAAAATCTCAGACTTTAAAATAAACATGAGAAATAATATATTAAAATAATTATTACCTTCCACATACAAAAATGCTACTTAGGAATGCCATCTGCATCCACCAACCTTGGTGGTTATTCAGTACATATTTATAGAACCTCCCAAATTATCTTTGGAGCCTAGAACTAGCTTGTCTGAATATTCTAAGTGGCAGCAAACTTTTGTCTCGTGTGTGTGTGTGTGTGTGTGTGTGTGTGTGTGTGTGTGTGCTTTAAAACCCCATTGCTATTTAGAGCAAAATGTGCTTGGTGGCTAACCCTAATACTATTTGGGATCAGAAATAAGAGGTGCTTACAAAATAATGAAATTTATTTATTCTGTGTTTCATAAGCTGTTCCTAAAGTCAATTCCCTTGAAAACATTATACAATAACTTTGAACAATAGCAGCTTCATTATAACAAGTATGTAACCTTTTAAAATGAATAATTTAAATAGTGTTATAAATCATAGAGCATCATGGGTTGACAAGTGAAAACACCATCTATCAGATCAAATGACCAAAGCATCTGGCTGTAGGAATGGCTACAGGGGTGCAAATGTTACCTGCACTTGTTTTCACCTCTCAGACTATCTTCAGTTATATGGACTTGGGTATCTGACTCCATTTAAGCGGACAGCCATGCATTCCTGTCTGGCTGAGAAGGGTTTATCTCTAGCTGGCAACCTCAGATAAGTCTTGGAATTTACTCTTGCCAAATAAAATTGGGTCCCAGGGGATGTAATTGCATTATTTGGCAGATCCTAGGCCATGTATCTATCAGTGAATCCATTGAGTGAAAAAGTTTAATGTTCCATTAAATGTAACCTTCGTCACATGCTTCATCCTTGGGCTGCCGTTGGAGCCCCACCCTAACACCTGGACCAGAGGAGCAAGACGCTTGTTTCCTCAAAGCAAAGTCACTATTAATGTAAAAAAGGAAAATGGATATTGAGGTGGCAGAAACAACCTGTTAGCCTACAAACTGATGCTTTTGAAATCAAGTGTTGGCTTATATTGCTGAAAAAGAAATCTCATTATTGTAAGCAATCAGATGTGAATGTAGATGTGAAGATCTGTAACATAACCGTGTGTGCACATCCATTTCCACTGCTGTAAAAGAATACCTGAGCCTGGGTAACTCATAATAAAAAGGGGTATATTTGGCTCATGGTTCTGCAGGCTGTACAGGAAGTATGGGGCTGGAATCTGCTTCCAGTGAGGGCCTCAGGAAGCTTCCAATCATGGTGGAAGTTGAAGGGTAGCCAGTGTGTCACATGGAGAGAGACAGAAAGAGAGAGAGGCGAGAATCACACTCTTTTTAAACAACCAAATAACAATGAACTCAGAGTGAGAACTCATTCATTACTGTGAGAAAGCCACCAAATCATCATGAGGGATCCACCTCTATGACCCAAACACCTTCCACTAGGCCCACCTCCAACATTAGAGGTAACATTTTAATATGAGATTTTGAGAGGACAAAACATCTAAGTCATATTCTTCTGTCCCTGGCCCCTCAAATGTCATGTTGTTCTCACATTGAAAAATACAATTACCCCTTCCCAATAGTTCCCCAACGTCTTAACTCATTCCAGCATCATTCAGAAGTCCAAAGTCTCATGTGAGACTCAAGGTAAGTTCCTTCCACCTATAAACCTGTAAAATCAAAAATAAGTGATTTGCTTCCAACATACATTGGTGGTACAGATATTGTATAAACATTTCCATTCCAAAAGGAAGAAATCAGCCAAAAGAAAGGGGCAACAGGCACTACACAAATATGAAACCCAGCAGGGCAGACATTAAAGCTTAAAGCTCCAAAATAACCTTTGACTCTATGTGCTGCATCCTGGGCATACTGGTTCAAGAGGTGTGCCCCCAGGGCTTCAGGCAGCCCTGCCCCTGTGGTTTTGCAGGGCATAGTCCCTGTGAACTGCTATCACAGGCTGGAGTTGAATGCCTGGGGCATTTCTAGGATCACGGTGCAAGCTGTCAGTGGCTCCACTGTTCTCAGGTCTGGAAGGTGGCAGTCCCCTTCCCACAGCTCCATAGGTGGTGCCATGGTTGGGACTCAGTGTGGAGGCTTCAATCCCACATTTTCCCTTGGCATTTCCCTAGTAGAGTTTCTCTGTGGGCATTCTGCCCCTGTGGCAGTCTTCTTCCTGGGCACCCAGGCTTTCCCAAACATCCTCTGAAATCTATGCAGAGTCTGCCAAGCCTCCCTCACTCTTGCATTCTGTACATCTGCAGGCTTAATACCATGCACAAGCCACCAAGGCTTATGGTTTTTTTTGTCTTCAGAGTGGTGACCAGTGCAATATCTGGGGCCCTTTGAGCCAAGGCTGGAGCCAGAGCAATGGGCATGTGAGGAACATCCTTGTGGGGTGGCTCATAAAAGCTGTGCCCTGGACCTAGACCCTGAAACCATTCTTTCCTCCTAGGTCTCTGGGCTTCTAATGGGGAGGCACTACCCTGAAAATCTATAAAATGCCTTTGAGGTCTCTTTCCAATTACCTTATATATTAGCACTTGGCTCCCATTTAATTATGCTAATCTCTCTAGCAAGTGGTTGCTCCACAGCCCACTTATGTTCCTCTCCTGAAAATGCCTTTTCTGTCTCTACTAGATGGCCAGGCTGTGAATGTTCCAAATTTTTATGCTGTGTTTCCTTTTTAAATGTACGTTTCAACTTTAAGTCATTTCTTAGCTCCCGTATCTTATTGTACATTGTCAGAAGCAGCCACGTGACATCTTGAGTGTTTTGCTGCTTAAAGATTTCTTTTGCTAGATACCCCAAGTCATCATTCTTCAGTTCAACGTTCCACCAGTCTCCTGGGCATGGACACAATACAGACAAGTTGTTTGCTGTACTATAACAGGGAGATCTTTGCTCCAGTTTTCAATAAATTCCTCATTTCCTTCTGAGACCTTGTCACCTGGCCTTGTTCGTGTATCTGTCAGCACATTGATCACAACCACCTAACCAGTCTCTAAGAAGTTACAAACTTTCTCTCATTTTCCTTTCTTCTTCTGAGCCCTACAAACTCTTCCAGCCTCTTACCTAGCCTGTTACCAAGTTCCGAAGCCACTTTTACATTTTTCAGGTAGCTTTATAGCAACATTCCACTCCCAGTACCAACTTTTTTGCATTAGTCCATTTACACTGCTATAAAGTAATTCCTAAGACAGGGTAATTTATAAGGAAAAGAGGTTTATTTGGCTCACAGTTCTGCAGCCTCTACAAAAAGTGTGGTGCCAGCATCTGCTTCTACTGAGACCTCAGGAAATTTCCACTCATGGCAGAAGGTGAAGTGAAGCCAGCATGTCACACGGAGAGAGGGGAGCAAGAGAGAGAATGGGGAGGTGCCACACTATTTTTAAAGAACCAGATATCACATAAACTGAAAGTGAGAACTCAAGTCATTACTGTGGGGAGGGCATCAAGCCATTCCTGAGGGATGCACTCCCATGACCCGAACACTTCCCACTAGGCCCTACCTCCAACATTGGAGGTCACATTTCAATGTGAGATTTGGAGGAGACAGCACATCCAAACAATATCACCTAGTGTTAAAACTAGCTTCATTAGAAGTATTAAAAAATGGATTCAAATTCACAATACTGTATTATTCTTCTCCATTCATCATCTCCTGTAGGACAACTGTGGGTAATAAACCAGGCTCATTTGTTATCACTGTCATTGTTTCAGGAAACTACCCTCACCTACTTAGGCACAGCTCAGTGCTTAGAGATTTGCCCAATTTGATATGCAAGTTCAGTGGTCTTATTTTTTCTTTAGAATCAATTTAATTAAAATCTGTAAGGTGTTCCACATTTTTTTATATATTTATCTTAAAGGCTTCACTTGTGGCTTTAATTTCTTCTATAACCTACATGTTTTTGCCCTTTTGTATGATAAAATAATCATAAAAATGTGATGCAGGATAAGATCCAGGTTAATATGTCATTTATCACTATATAAATGACAATTTAGTGTCCACTTCTTTTTTCCATACTGCACATTTAGATTAATTCCTAAAGCATTTTTCATCTTTAGAAGTCACTAGACTACTCACTGTTCTCTCTTCCTATTATAAAATAATATATTACCACTTATTTTCTAACTTTCTGTGTTGCTAAAATATTCAACCAATTATCTCATGAAGGTATGCTGAGAAGATATAGAAAAAGGAGAAGTAGAGGGAAAAGAGGAAGACTTGGCTTTGAAACCTACTCTACTCTACACTACTCTACACTTCCGTTGGCCTTGAAATCTTCTCTTGAAGCTACAGTTAGATAATTGGCCAAACTTTGTTTTATTTTGTACTCGTTCTGTCATTGGAATTGAATATGATGCCTCAATATGTATTCTTTTTTCCAAATTTGCCATATAAATTTTAAAAAGGCACTTAAATCTAAAAAACATCATCTCCTTGGTATAAAATAAATTACTTAATTCTTTCTCTGATAGTTTTTGAAAAAATGTAGACTGATGTATAAAAAGTATTAAGCACATTTTAAAAATTTTGTTTTCATTTCATTTGAGTTTTCTTTTTCTTGTTTTTTATGTTATTTACGTACATTACTTTAAATGATATTTAAATATTGCTAGGATGAGTAGAAATTGAGAAGCAGAAAGTCACTTGTGTTATATGCAATTTGTTTCCAGTACTTTAACAGTGAAATCTGGAAAACACATTCATTAACTCACTGCTAATGTACAAAATGGAAATATTTTCTATTTATACAAATGAAAATCTTTAAGGATATTTTCCTCAAGTAAGGAGAGAAGAGATCTTTTTATAATGATTTGTCACTATCATTTCTTTTCTCTACATACTTTAAAAAATAACCAGTCACCAGTTGAGAGTAAATGCTCACCAAGGATCCATATGCTCTCTTGTCTTTCCCAGGATCTTGTGTGGAGCCCTAGGAGTAGCTCCAGCCAGTGGACTAGGAGAAGTCCAAGGTGGTGAAGAGCAGTGTGACCTCCCCATAACCCTCTTATTTGCCACAAAAATCTTGAAGACCATATGTGCCTTATGGCACAATCACAAGGAGGAGGAAGGCTGGTCTACCTGAATTGCACATTGTATGACTGAGAAATAAAATTTTACATTGTTAAACTATAATGTTTCCAGATTTGACCACCCTGATGGGTAAAATTAATCCAGATGTATGCACCAAATTTTATTTAAAACATTTGTCTTACTCTCAATTGTAAAAGCATTATGAAATCCTTGTAAACAAAATTTAGAGAAAAAAAAGTAAAAAACAACTACTTTATGTCATCAGAATTAGTATGACTATTCTTTGGTTTTCTAAAAACACTATGCTGTTATGGTCCTAGAGACTCCCAGAGATTGTTTCTCAGGTAGCCATACCAACTCTATGATTATTTCAGAAAGCTTTGCTACTGTGAAAGGTATAACTGTCACACACCATTGCTTTATTTGCACTGGTTAAGAGTGATCCAAATTTGTTCTTTAGTTTATGAATCAATGATATTTTAAATTATATAATTTTTAAATATTCTCATTTGTTAATCTTTATAATAGACTAGGATATTTCCTCATAATTTAATTTTTAATTATGAAATATTCAGATATATGAAGTATTATAAGAAAAGTAAATACATGTGAAGAACTGTTAAAATCATCCGTGTAATCATTATGCAATCAGCTACGTTTTCCTCTCTGGTCCTCAAAGGTAATCATGATGCTACATTAGGTGATTAACATTCACATATTGTTACATATTAACTACACACATATGTAAATAATACAATTTTTGATATATCTTGATTGATATAGAGCATTAATTTACTTAATTTTTAGTTGTATATTCTATTCTCTGATTAATTTTTTTTTCAGTATTTATCATATTTCCTAGCAAGTAGTAGGTGTTGGGTAAGCATTTTTTTTAATGGAATTGGATATGTGTCATAACTTTCATTTAAAATATAGCTTATTTGAAATTCACAAAGGTATCTAAAATATTTATTAAAAATTTCATCAAAACATCTTCCTTGTATTGTTTTTCTTTCCCATTTGACAGTTACTTTTAAATTGCTTAAGTGATGTATATTTAATTGTAAAATGAGCATTTTTTACTTTTCTATGTAATAGGGAACAATTATTGCTCTAATACTCAATATTTAAATTTATAAATTAGCCACCTCGTAAATCTCAGCCACAACCTGTGCTGTAGTTCGAATCCTTCAGTGTGTCAGGAACACAGTTGAATACCATAATGGAACAACTTACAATTCTTTGGAAACCAGAATATGATGTATAAATCTGAATCTGCTGAGAATTCTTATTTGTTGTTCATTCCAAAGGTCTGCAGACATTTCCCAGATACTTTTGGAAGAGGCAAAAATGAATTACAGAAAATTCAATAAAAATTAAAATTAGAAAATTATACAAAATAAGTGACTATCAAGAATAAAAAATCCTTTAAAAATGCAGCTAGAAAGAAGCAATTACAGAATAGAAGAGCAAGGAACTCCAGAAATCCACATCTCCATAAAAGTGGCAGAAACATTGGTAAAAATTGTCAAAATCAACTTTTTGGAACTATAAAAATTAACCAAAGAATTGCAAAAATCAGAAAATATTTTATTCAAAACAAATGACTCAATCTTAATAAGAACAATGAGTTTGTGGTATTTCACCTTTTCCATTCTTCTTTCCCAAGCCCCATGATAGCTTTCAAAACCAGTAGCCTTGCATTCATGAAGGTGAAATCCAGCAACCCATGGGCTACTGGGAAGGGCGTGGGTTTGAAGTTCCCTCAAAGTTCCAGTCCCACAGACTTTTAACAATTTTTGGTCCATCTGGAAGCTCCTAGGAAACTCCTCCTGGCAAGGTCTATCTTTGTTTGACCTGACTCAGAATCTGCTCAGTGTGAATAGCCTATTATCTGAGGTGTTTGCCAAAAATAATCAGTGGCAATTGCTTAACATGATACCTCCCTGAGACAACTGTAGCAGTTCAGACAAACAAGAAGTTGACCAAAACATTGAAGGGGTGACCTGGAGAGTGAGATGTCCATGGAGGACTTAAAAAAACTCCAACATATCCCTGGGGATTTAGAAAGCCACATGCAACTGCAGAATGATGCACATACCCCGGACTATCTGAGAAGGCCTGTTTTCTTATTTCTGACTGAACTTGAGGGTTTGTACAAGTAGGAAGCAAAGGCTAAGGCAGAGTTGTAAACTGTGAAAGCATGGAAGTCTTGACCAAACACACACACAGACTGCTTCAACAGAACTGGGAGGCTTATTGGTGAAAGGCATTTAAAAAAAAACTCTCTGCCTAATCATCGATTGAGCAGTACACTAAGCAAGCAGAAATCTCCATGGCCACACATGTCAAAAAATACAGTTTTACAGAATTAGTTTAGCAAAGTCACTAAATATAAACAGCCATAATAACAACAAAAATAAAACCACAATGGAAAAACAAAATTTGAGTAGAATGGAACACAATTTCTAGAGTTTTATATTATTTAAAATGTCCAGTTTTCAACAAAGAATATGAAACATAAAGAAACAGAAAAATGTATTCATATATAGAAATACAGCAGTTAATGGAACTGTCCCTACCAAAGGTCACATGTTGGAATTGCTACAAAAAGATTTAAATAATCTGTTATAAGTATCTTCAATGAACTGAAGGAAACTGTGTGTAACAAACTAAAGGAAAACAAGGAATAATGTCCCACCAAATAGAGAAGACCAGAAAGGAAATAATAAAGTAATCAAATAGAAATTCTAGAGTTGAAAGGTAGAATGAGGGAAATAAAAAATTTACTAGAAATGTCCAATAGCAGATTTGAGCTAGCAGAAGAAATAATTAGCAAACGTGAAGACAAGTTAATCGAAATATCTAGTCTTAAAGATAGAAAAAGAAATAATGAACAGAGTTCCAGAGATATGGGTGATGCAATCACTTGTACCAATATACACATAATGACAGTTTGACAATGAAAAGAGAGGGAAGAATGAATATTCACAGAAAGAGTGGCAGAATCCTTCCCAAATTTGATGGAAAACATAAATCTACATATCTAAGTAGATTTATAAACTTCATGTAAGATAAATGGAAAGAGACCAGAGAGATCTGCAAAGACACAAACTGTCAAAAGCCAAATTAAAGTGAATTATGAAAGCAGAAAGATAGAAACAACTCTGCTTGTGTGTGTGTGTGTGTGTGTGTGTGTGTGTGTGTGTGTGTGTGTGTTTAAACAGAGTCTCACTGTGTTGCCCAGGATGGAGTGCAGTGACGATCTCCTCTCACTGCAACCTCTGCCTCCCTGGTTCAGCAATTCTCCTGCCTCAGCCTCCCAAGCAGCTGGGATCATAGGTGCAAGCCACCAACCCCCACCAAGTTTTGCATTTCTAGTAGAGACAGGGTTTCACCATGTTGGCCAGGCTGGTCACAAACTCCTGACCTCAAG